>NC_053492.1:59596790-59878769 GCF_905171775.1 Rana temporaria
GATCCACATACATGTGGAACGGCGCAGCGTATCAGAGATACACTACGCCGCCGTACCTTACCTGGCGCATTTTCAAATCCTCATTGAGTTCGCGGCGTAGTGTATTTCTGTCGGCGGATTTGAAATTGGGCGGGTTGGGGGCAGGTTTCATTTAAATGAAGCGCGTCCCCGCGCCGAATGAAATGCGCATGCGTCGTTTTTTAAAATTTCCCGCCGTGCATTGCACTAAATTACGTAATGACGCAACGACGTCATTTTTTTGAACTTAGACGTGACTTACGTCCATCCCTATTCACGGACGACTTACGGAAAAAAAATAAAAAATCAAATTTCGACGCAGGAACGACGGCCATACTTTGACATGGCAAGTCTATCTATACGCCGCAAAATAGCAGCTTTAACTATACGCCGGAAAAAGCCGACTAGAGACGGCCGCGCGTACGTTCGTGGATCGTCGGAAAAAGCTAATTTGCAAACTCCACCCAGCGGACGCCAAAGTATTGCATCTGCGATCCGAAGGCGTACGAAGCCTGTCGGATCGAACCCAGATGCCGTCGTATCTTGGTTTGAGGATTCAAACTAAAGATACGACGCGGGAAATTTGAAAGTACGCCGGCGTATCAGTAGATACGCCGGCGTACTCGCTCTGTGGATCTGCCCCATAATTATCAGTAGCCCATGTAATTGATTTCTACCACCAGCACTGTATATAAAATATGCAAAAAAAAAAAAAAAATTATTGAAAAAAGCATCTCAATACATATCCCATGTCCAAAAATATTTAAAATCAATCATATTTAAAATAGAATTACGTGCAATATAATTATAATGCAAACAAATTGGCAAAACAGCAAGCTTAAACTCCCCCTATGGGAACACTTTCCCTTTTTACAATCTCAGGCATTCCACTTCTGTAAGCATAGATAGACTCTTCTCTCCACAAGATGGTTCATTCAGAGAAAAAAAAACAAGTAGCCAGATTCAGAAAGACTGGCTTAACTTTGAGGCGGCGTAGCGTATCGCATATACGCTACGCCGCCGTAAGTCAGAGAGGCAAGTGCTGTATTCACAAAGCACTTGCCTCCTAAGTTACTGCGGCGTAGCATAAATGGGCCAGCGTAAGCATGCCTAATTCAAATGAGGAACAGGGGGGCGTGTTTTATGTTAATGACTCGTGACCCGACGTGATTGATGTTTTTAACGAACGGCGCATGCGCCGTCCATTGACATATCCCAGTGTGCATTGCTCCAAAGTACGCCGCAAGGACGTATTGGTTTTGACGTGAACGTACATTACGTCCAGCCCTATTCGCGTACGACTTGCGCAAACGATGTAAAAAGATAGGCTTGTTCTGACATCCATACCTTGCATGGGCTGCCCCACCTAGGGAGCAACTTTATCTTTACGCCGGCGTATCTCTTACGTAAACGGCGTAACTAATTGCGACGGGCGCACGTACGTTCGTGAATCGGCGTATCTTGCTCATTTGCATATTCGACGCGGAAAACAACGGAAGCGCCACCTAGAGACCAGCGTAATATGCACCCTAAGATACGACGGTGTAGGAGACTTACGCCGCTCGTATCTTAGCCTAATTTAAGCGTATATGGTTTCCAGAATACGCTTAGAGTTACGACGGCGTATCTACTGATACGCCGCCGTAACTCTCTCTGAATCTAGCTAAAGGCATCTATAGGTGATTGATTTCAAACCGGAATTTCAGTCCGACTGCGGGGGTGATTTGACAGACATCTGTGCGGGTTCATGCACAGATGTCTATTAATATTGCCCCTGAAGTCACCAAAAGTAGTACAGAAACTATTTTTAGGAATCGGTGTGGTGCCGCAAAGTCGGCGTCGCACTGATTCTTACGGTGCTATTGTTGGCATGTCAAATAGCATGCCAAATCAGCCCAATGTGAACATAGACTGAGGACTCGTGGCAGTAAGACCAGGTGGTTGAGCCATGTTTTTTCCAGGGTTATGGTCGTTAAATCAGTCTTGGTGACATCATAGGACCTTAGACCACTGAAATGGGAGAAGAGACTGCCAGGACCAGTCTAGCAGTGTTACCCCATTGCAAAGGAGGACTTTTTCCAAAATTCAGCTTTGAATATTTTTTTGGTATAAATACTAGTGGTACAAAATTATAAAGAGCAAGAAAACATTTATAAAAGGTGAAGATACAGATGAACGGTTTTTGGTATGTGGTTTGTCACTTTTGCTCTATCCTGGTGGCCTGAAAAGAAGAAAAAAAATTAAGGTGTAATTATATAATACAATTATCATGATTATTGCTGTTTGCGTTGTCTCTTCCTGACCGTTAAAAATGTCACAGAGAAAACGAGTTGAAAATCTCTCCAATGAACTGAGAGGTTCTAATTATTTTTTACTCTATTTAAAAAAAAAAAAAAAATATATATTATGAATGTGCTTTTTAATTAAACCTGCAACCACTGTAATTTTTTAAGACTTAAAAAACATTAACATGATGCTTTCTTACAATATTAGTCATTATACAATATTACTTTAGTGTGTGTGTGTGATAGAGATTATATATATATATATACACACACATATACATACACACACACACAATTAAAATCATATAAATCTACATTATACTGTATAAAAAAATTATTTTGTTATATAATTTTATTATGATAGTCATAGTAATTAACCACTTTCCATCCCGCCCATAGTCATATGACGGCCTCAAGGTGGCTCTACCATCCTGGGTGGCCGCCATATGACGTCATCTGGCCTCCTGGCCACTAGGGGGCACGTGTCCGCCGCGTCACTCGGGTGTCGATGCGCATGCCTGGAGGCCGCGATCGCTAGTTACAGAGCCAGGGACGTGGATCTCTGTGTGTAAATGCAGAGCTCCACGTCCTGTCAGGGAGAGGAGGCCGATGGTGTGTACCTTGTACATAGGGACATCGATCAGTCACCTCCCCCAGTCAGTCCCCTTCCCCCACAGTTAGAATCACTCCCTAGGGAACACATTTAACCCCTTGATCGCCCCTAGTGTTAACCCCTTCCCTACCAGTAACATTTATACAGTAATCAGTGCATATTTATAGCTCTGTTCGCTATATAAATGTGAATGGTCCCAAAATAGTGTCAAAAGTGTCCGATCTGTCCGCCGCAATATCGCAGATAACCGCCATTACTAGTAAAAAATAAATAAAAATGTCATAAATCTATCCCCATTTTGTAGGCGCTATAACTTTTGCGCAAACTCACTATATCACTATACACTTATTGCGATTTTTTTTTTTTACCAAAAATAAGTAGAAGAATACATATCGGCCTAAATTGAGAGAAAAAAAAGTTACAAATATTGTGTTTTTTTCAAAATTGCCAGTATTTTTCTGTTTATAGCGCAAAAAATAAAAACTGCAGAGATGATCAAATACCACCAAAAGAAAGCTCTATTTGTAAGAAAAAAGGACGTCAATTTTGCTTGGGAGCCATGTCGCAAGACCGCACAATTGTCATTCAAAGCGTGCCAGTGCTGAAAGCTGAAAATTAGCCTGGGCAGGAAAGGAGTGAAAATGCCCTGTATTGAAGTGATTAATATTAATATTTTAGAATTATTATTTTATATACATAGGACTATGCAGTGCATCCAGAAAGTATTCACAGTACTTCACTTCTTCCACATTTTGATACGTTACAGCCTTATTCCAAAATGAAATAAATTCATTATGTTCCTCAAAATTCTACAAACAATACCCCATAATGACATGTGAAAGACGTTGGTTTGAAATATTAGCAAATTTATTAAAAATAAAAAAAATCCCATGTACATAAGTATTCACAGCCTTTGCTCAATACTTTGTTGAAGCATCTTTGGCACCAATTATAGTTGTTTTTTGGAGTATGATGAGTATGATGCTACAAGCTTGGCATACCAATTTTCGGGCAGTTTCTCCCATTCTTCTTTGCAGGACCTTTCAAGCTTCATCAGGTTGAATGAGGAGCATCAGTGCACAGCGATTTTCAGATCTCTCCAGAGATGTTCAACCAGGTTCAAGTCTGGGCTCTGGCTGGGTCACTTAAGGACATTCACAGTGTTGTCCCGTAGCCACTCCTTTGTCATCCTGGCTGTGTGCTTAGAGTCATTGTCCTGTTGGCAAATGAACCTTCGCCCCAGTCAGATCCAGAGCACGCTGAAGCAGGTTTCCATCAAGGATGTCTCTATACATGTCTGCATTCATCTTTCCCTCGATCCTGACTAGTCTCCCAGTTCCTGCCACTGAAAAACATCCCCACAACATGATGCTGCCACCACCATGCTTCACTGTAGGGATGGTATTGGCCAGGTGATGAGCGGTGCCTGGTTTCCTCCAGACATGACGCTTGCCATTCATGCTAAAGAGTTCAATTTGTTTCATTAGACCAGAGAATTTTGTTTCTCACGGTTTTAGAGTCCTCCAGGTGCCTTTTGACAAACTCCAGGCATGATGTCATGTGCCTTTTACTGAGGAGTAGCTTCCATCTGGCCAATCTACCATACAGGCCCGATTGGTGGAGTGCTGCAGAGATGGTTGTTCTTCTGAAAGGTTCTCCTCTCTCCACAGAGAAATGCTGGAGCTCTGTTAGGCCTCGTACACACGATCGGTTAAACAGAGGACAACGGTCTGATGGACCGTTTTCATCAGTCAAAACTGATCGTGTGTGGGCCCCATAGGTTATTTAACCATCGGTTAAAAAAAAGCCAACTTGCTTTAAATTTAACCGATGGATTCCTAACCGATAGGTCAAAACCGATCGTTAGTAGGCATAACCATCGGTTAAAAATCCACGCATGCTCAGAATCAAGTTGACCTATGCTTGGAAGCATTGAACGTTGTTTTTTTCAGCACGTCGTTGTGTTTTATGTCACCGCGTTCTGACACGATTGTTTTTTTAACCGATAGTGTGTAGGCGCGACGGACCATCAGTCAGCTTCATCGGTTAACCGAAAAAAAATAGTCCATCAGACCGTTCTCATCGGATAGACTGATCGTGTGTACGCGGCTTTAGAGTGACCATCGGGTCAATTTTGAGTGTCATGGCAAAGGCTGTAAATACTTATGTACATGTAATTTTTTGTTTTTTTTATTTTTAATAAATTTGCAAAGTATTCAAACAAACAAACTTCTTTCACGTTGTCATTATGGGATGTTTGTGGAATTTTGAGGAAAATAATTAATTTAATCTATTTTGGAATAAGGCTGTAACAAAACAAAATGTGGAAAAATGTAAGCGCTGTGAATACTTTATGGATGCACTGTACACACACACATATATTTATATATATATATATATATATATATATATATATATATATATATATATATATATATATATATATATATATATATATATATATATATATATATACACACACACACATACATACATACACTGTATATATATTTTTTTATAAGAATACATTATTTATACACACACACACACACACACACAATTATGCAATATTAAATTTCAAAATGGGGTACAGAATGGCCTCAGAATTCTTCACATATGGAATACAAAAGATATATTATGTAACTACGTAGTTCTCTGCAGAACGTTTTCCGCAGGATGGACATTACAATATTATTAGGTGAAGTAGTGGTCACATCATAGAGAAACTATAAATACTTACATTTCTTGCACATTTATTCTCTTAGCTTATACTTAACACGGAAGGGTCCATCGGGTCGCTGGACCCCAACAAAGTGCATATTATCCTGTAAAACATTGGATAGGGCTATTTTAGGACACCAGAAAACGTAATTCTCTGCACCAATGAACAGGACAAGACTTATGAAATGGACATCATACTATTTCTTAAAGCAGATATTCACTGCATTTGAGCTCCATAAGCCAACAATATTTAATTAATTTGTAATATTCAAAGCAAACTTCACCATCTATCCATGCCTCTATGCTTCATTTTGTTGAGAAATCAATTTGAAAAATAAACCCTAGCATTTCTGGCTGTGACCATTTTGAGTAAGGGCAAATTATTCATGTAGCATTTACTTCCTGGATTCCATCTGCCCTTAGCTCAAGCATGCATGCAGGATGGTGTGCTTTGCTGAGAAAACCTTATCCCACCCACTGCCCTCCTGAAGGCACCTAGGCAAGAAACCAGGAATTAAGCAAATGTAAAAAAAAAAAGTTTGATAAACATGATGGCCCAGATCCACAAAGAACTTACGCCGGCGTATCTATTGATACGCCGCGTAAGTTCCAAGATGCCCCGTCGTATCTTTGTTTTGTATCCACAAAACAAGATACGACTGAATGTGGGCTCGATCCGACTGACGTACGTCTTAGTACGCCGTCGGATCTTAGGTGCATATTTACGCTGGCCGCTAGGTGGCGCTTCCGTAGATTTACGCGAGGAATATGCAAATTAGGTAGATACGGCGATCCTCAAACGTACATCCGCCCGGCGCTTTTTTACGTCGTTTACGCACCGCTTTTTTTGGCGTAACGTTACCCCTGGGTCTATGAGGCGTACGCAATGTTAAGTATGGACGTCGGGACAGCGTTGAATTTTCCGTTTACATCATTTGCGTAAAACGTTCGCGAATAGGGCTTTGCGTAAATTACGTTCACGTCGAAAGCATTGACTATTTGCGACGTGATTTTGAGCATGCGCACTGGGATACCCCCAGGGACGGCGCATGCGCCGTTCCAAAAAAACTTCATTTATGTGGGGTCAAGATGTATTGACATAAAACACGCCCACATCTTAGCCATTTGAATTCCGCGCCCTTACGCCGACACATTTTACACTACGCCGCCGTAACTTACGCTACGCCTGCCTAAAGATAGGCAGATCTTTGTGGATCTGGGCCGAAATACTTTCCTATCTATTTACTAATGCTAGCAGCAAGTGGATTAAACATAATCAATGTAGATCGGAAGAGTGAAGTTCCACTTTAAGGGGAAAAAAAGCAGAACTCCAGATAAATACACAGGTGTTTTACTTGACAAATTATGGTATTTTTATCTATCCATTGCTGAGATTTACCACGCAGCATATACCTGGCAGGCAAGATGGATTTTTCTCTGCTGCAGTCAACCACTAGTCTACCAGGGCTGTATATAAATTGCGGCCCACAGACAGAGATTTTAAACATCTATAGCAGCCAGAAATAGGTAAACATTTGTAGAGCTGGTGATGGGCTTTTATGTGAAAATTATTCAGTGGGCTTTAAAGCCACCTGTCCACTTCCATAAGGCTAGGTTCACATCACGATTTTTCCATCCGAAAAACGGACCGTTAAATCGGATGGAATCGTATCTGTCAAAATCGTATGTAATCGTATGTCAAAAAAAATCGGATCCTGATTTTAAATAATGTAGGTTTTTTTTTTTTTTTTTAGAACAAGGTTTCCCTTTCTGTAGCATAATATACAATAAACTGGTTCCCAACAAATCCTTTCCTAGTAATTTGTGTTGTCTCCCATTAGTAACATTATATCAAACAACAGTCATTAATTTTTTTTCACAGACTTGTGCGATCTGATGTATAAATTCACTGAATAATTTCACTCCGCTTGTTTTTTTTTATAAAAAATAAATTAAGAATATATATCCCTCTACCCTCTGCTTATACATTTCCCAAAGTTCCCAAAACTTACATTGAGCTATCACCCTATTGGCTGTAAATGAGAAGATGTTGCCTTTGGAATAAGTACAATTTCAATAAACATTGTAACATTGTATTTTGTTGCATGTCTCTTCTGCAATAAAAGCCTGCTTGCTCGCTGTTTGTCACAGTGTACTTTAAATGTACTTGCTTCTAAAGTAAAATTTTTGCAGAATTTAATATCGGAACTACTGAAACAGCTTCAAAATCCTTACGGCTGATCACTGTATTTTAATTACAAAAAAGAACATTTGGAGATAGATAACCATAAAAGTCTGCTGTTGTCAAATGAAGTAAAAATCCGATTATTGTAATTGTATTTTTAAACGGAAAATTTAGTTCTGTGGCTGCAGGGAATACTGTATTAGCATGGCAAATGTTTTACCTTTATCGCAGCAGTTCTCTTTAGTACATTGGCGGCGTTAGCGGAGAATATCTTGTCACCCTGCGGACTTTTTGGGCACTTTTTGTGTGTTGAGAATCCAGCTGTGAACGGAGAGGGGGTCCTGTGTTTCCCACCATGAGTAGCCCGGAGGTGATGGTGACAGCAAGCGACAGGAGAACTCTTCTAGATCTCATTGTGCAGGTCATTGGGGACAGTAGCAGCAGCAGGAGAAGTGAAGTAACAGCAAGCGACAGGAGAACTCTTCTAGTTCTCATTGTGCAGGTCATTGGGGACAGTAGCAGCAGCAGGAGAAGTGAAGTAACAGCAAGCGACAGGAGAACTCTTCTAGATCTCATTGTGCAGGTCATTGGGGACAGTAGCAGCAGCAGGAGAAGTGAAGTGACAGCAAGCGACAGGAGAACTCTTCTAGATCTCATTGTGCAGATCATTGGGGACAGTAGCAGCAGCAGAGAAAGTGGAAAAGTCATTACCAGGCGCTACAACGATGGTCCTGCTTATTCTGCTGAACATGGCAATCATAGACTGTCCTCCAGGGAGAGATCAGCTTCATCTTCCCTGAGGGCTAGAATAGTTCTCCTGCCGCTTGCTGTCACTTCACTTCTCCTGCTGCTGCTACTGTCCCCAATGACCTGCACAATGAGAACTAGAATAGTTCTCCTGCCGCTTGCTGTCACTTCACTTCTCCTGCTGCTGCTACTGTCCCCAATGACCTGCACAATGAGAACTAGAATAGTTCTCCTGCCGCTTGCTGTCACTTCACTTCTCCTGCTGCTGCTACTGTCCCCAATGACCTGCACAATGAGAACTAGAATAGTTCTCCTGCCGCTTGCTGTCACTTCACTTCTCCTGCTGTTCTCACGATTGTAGGTTTGAAATCGTATGGCAAACGGATCCATTCACTTCCATTCATTTAATTTAGGTCCCCAAGTGCATCCGATTTGATCCGCATCCGATTGTAATACGATTTTAAATCAGGACCAAAAATCGTGGGCAAACACGTTTTTTGATACGATTTTAAATCGTATCAAATCGTATGCGGATCAAATCGGATGCACTTGGGGACCTAAATTAATGAATGGCAGTGAATGGATCCGTTTTGCCATACAGATTTGGACGATTTAAAAGCAAAAATCGTGAGTAAAAAAAGGATGACAAAATCGTGGTGTGAATGCACCCTAAGCTACCTTAGAAAATGACTCAAATTTTTTTACGTCGTTTACGTTAGGCTTTTTTCGGTGTAAAGTTACCCCTGCTATATGAGGCGTAGCCAATGTTAAGTATAGACGTCGTTCCCGCGCGAGTTTTGAAAATTTTACGTCGTTTGCGCAAGTCGTTCATGAATAGGGCTGTACGTAAGTTACGTTCACGTCTAAAGCAATGACGACTTGCGGCGTAGTTTCGAGCATGTGCACTGGGATTGTTTCACGAACGGCGCATGGGTCGTGGGTCACAGTGAATTTACATAAAACACGCCCACATCATCCCCATTTGAATTAGGCGGGCTTACGCTGACACACATACGTTACGCCACAACTAAGGGCGCAAGTTCTTTCTGCATACGGAACTTGCGCCCTAAGTTACGGTGGCGTACCGTATCTGAGATACGTTACGCCGCGCCGACAGATACTGCAATGTATCTGAATCCGGCCCACAGTATTTACTGTATACACACACACGCACACAATACTGTGCAAAACAGGTAAAATATATTCCGCGCTACGGTAGGTTATATGGGCTGCTGCCCCCCTGGCAAGCCTCCCTAGGGAGGAGTGTAAAAGTCAATTATTATAGTGTAGGGGTATTGGCGCTGCCTTGGGGTGAACACTTGAATTCCAGTAATAGGTGAATTAATTCCCTATAACACGTGATGAGTGAGTATGTGTGTGAAGATGTTGGACACCTCTGATAAGTGGGCTCATATTAAAATACTGTGCAAAAGTTTTAGGTAGGTGTGAAAAAAGGTTGTAAATTAAAGGAGAAGTCCAGCAAAGCTCGTTTGGCTGTACTTCTCCTGTAGATCACAGGAGTGCAATTCCTGCTGCATTACTGTTACCCATTTTCAGCAGACAGCAGGCTGAAGCCCGCTGTCAGCTGACATCACAGAGCCGGTCCAGGTTGGGGCAAGATTGCAACAATATGGTCGCGAACCGCCCACTTCTCTGGACTGGCACCTGGCTCAGCCTCTCAGCAAACCACCTGCTTCCGCCCCCTCCACAGCCCAGTGCTCTATAGCATGAAGGGGGGGAGGGGGGTCGGAGCCAAGAGCCAGTGACTGACAGTCACCAGTTCTCTGCTCATGAAGCTCTGAGAACTGAGTGATCAGTGGTCTTTGATCGCTTGGTTCTCGGTCTTCGAGCCGGGGGGGGGGGGGGACCAATGCTGCATTCACCCTAGGTAAGCAGGATTTACAAAAAACATACTCATTTTTTAATACTTTTATAAATAGAAATGTTAATGGTTTATTTTTTATCAATTAACAAAATGTAAAAGTAATGTAAAGTAAATAAACAGAAGAGAAATCCATATCAAATCAGTATTCGGTGTGACCACCCTTTTTGCATTCAACCCAGCATCAATTCTTCTAGGTACACTTGCACACATTTTTTGAAGGAACTCAGCAGGTAGGTTGTTTCTAACATCTTGGAGAATTAACCACAGATCTTCTGTGGATATAGGCGGCCCCATATCTTTCTGTCTCTTCATGTACAGGTGAAACTCATTTTTTTTTTTTATATTTTGCAAAAGTTCATTTCACTAATGCAACTTAAAAGGTGAAACTAATATATGAGATATACTCATTACATGCAAAGCAAGATAGTGCAAGCCGTGAATTGTCATAATTGTGACGATTATGGCTTACATTAACCTCTTAAGGACCGCCCAACGCCGATATACGTCGGCAGAATGGCACGGCTGGGCACAGGCACGTACCGGTACGTCACCTTTAAGAACCCAGCCGTGGGTTGTGCGTGCTGGACCCGATCGCCGCCGGTGTCCCACGATCGGGTCACAGGAGCTGAAGAACGGGGAGAGGTGTGTGTAAACACACCTTCCCCATTCTTCTGTGTGGCAGTGACACGGATCGTCTGTTTCCTGATATAGGGAACGGCGATCAGTGACGTCACGCCTACAGCCACGCCCCCTACAGTAAGAATCACTCCTTTAGGGCACACTTAACCCCTTAGCGCCACCTAGTGGTTAACCCCTTTGCTGCCATTGTCATTTTCACAGTAACCAGTGCATTTTTATAGCACTTTTCGCTGTGAAAATGGTCCCAAAAATGTGTCAAAAGTGTCCGCCATAATGTCGCAGTCATGAAAAAAAATCGCTGATCACTACCATTAGCCATTACTAGTAAAAAAATTTTTTTTATAAAAATGCCATAAAACTATCCCCTATTTCGTAAACGCTATAACTTTTGCGCAAACCAATCAATAAACGCTTATTGCGATTTTTTTTTTTACCAAAAATAAGTAGAAGAATACGTATCAGCCTAAACTGAGGAAAAATGACCAGTTACACTTACCGGTAGCTGGATTTCTACGATGTCTTACAGGACGGCACGCTGAGAGTAGACTGGCCACCTGACAGGAAACACAATCAAAAAAAGAGGTTAAAAGGCCCCACCCTTCCCGTGTGCCTCAGTTTGTAGATAAGTAACCGCTATTAGAACACAAAAAAATAACTCCGAATAGCAGTAAATAACAGGGAGGGAAGTAGGCCTGCCGTCCTGTAAGACATCGTAGAAATCCAGCTACCGGTAAGTGTAACTGGTCATTTCTCCCTCGTCTTCCAGGACGGCACGCTGAGAGAAAAACAAGCAATCTTCGGGCCTACCTTAGGGCGGGACCACCGTCTGTAGGACCTTCCTACCAAACATCAGATCTTGCGGTGACAGCAGTTCGACTCTGTAATGTCTGACGAACGTATTCTGGCTTGACCAGGTCGCCGCTTTACATATTTGTTCTATGGAAGCTCCTGCTCTTTCTGCCCAGGAGGCTGCCAGTGATCGGGTGGAATGGGCCTTGATAACAGGAACTGGTCTACCCGCTAAGGTGTAGGATAAAGAGATAGCCTGCCTGATCCATCTGGATATAGAAGCTTTCGTTGCCTGCTGACCCTTTTTCTGACCAGAAAAATTAACCAAAAGATGAGGGGAATTCCTAAACTCACTTACCCTCTCTAAATAAATCAAAAGACAACGTCTTACGTCCAAGCAATGAAAAGTAGCCTCCTTCTCATTCTTGGGATCTGCGCAAAACGAAGGGAGGACTACCTCCTGGGATCTGTGGAATTTAGTTGCCACTTTGGGCAGGTACAGAGGATCCTGACTCAGTACCACCCTGTCTTCAAAAACCCGAAGAAAGGGTTCCTTAATGGAAAAAGCATGCATGTCTCCAACTCTTTTGGCAGACGTGATAGCCAACAAAAAAGTAAATTTAAAAGAAAGTAATTTAATTGGAATACTATCTATAGGTTCGAATGGTGCCTTAGATAGCTGATTCAAGACTAGGGAGAGGTCCCAAGGGGGAACTCTAGACACTTTTATAGGGGAAAGTCTGTCCCTAGCTGTCAGAAACCTCCTAATAAGAGGATCCCCAGAAAGGCTCCTGTCCAAAAAATAGGACAAGGCCGTAACTTGGACTCTCAAGGTCTTAGTGGCTAAGCCTAGTTCCACCCCATCCTGGAGGAAATCCAGGATGACGGGGATGTCAGGGTAGGAGATCTGTTTCGCGGAGCACCAGCGCGAAAAGACCCCCCAAATTCTTGCATAGATGAGTCTGGTGACTTTCTTGCGACTAGCCAACAGGGTTCCTATCACCTTTTCCGAACAGCCTCTCTGCTGCAGGTTCCACCTCTCAAGAGCCATGCCGTCAGGCTGAAGAATTCTGGGTTCGGATGAGAGACCGGCCCCTGCCGCAGAAGACCCGCCCGGGGAGGGAGAGGAAGCGGGGGAGCTAGAGCCCAATGTTTCAGGGTGGGGAACCAGGACCTCTTGGGCCACCAAGGAGCGATTAAAATCAGGTTGGTGTCTGAGGCGTTCAATTTTTGCAGAACCCTTGGGATGAGATTCAAGGGAGGAAAGGCGTAGGCCAACCGGAATCTCCAGGGTTGAGCCAACGCATCCACCCCCAGTGAACCCTGCTCTCGGGAGAGGGAAAAGAAC
This sequence comes from Rana temporaria, assembly GCF_905171775.1. Classification (NCBI taxonomy): domain Eukaryota; kingdom Metazoa; phylum Chordata; class Amphibia; order Anura; family Ranidae; genus Rana; species Rana temporaria. The sequence continues at coordinate 59,610,021 of NC_053492.1, forward strand.
CTGTTCACCTTTTTGTTCCCCTTGCACGCAAAGAGGTCTACTTCTGGGCGACCGAGCTGTTGGCAAACCCAGCTGAAGGTCTCCGGGCATAATTCCCATTCCCCCTGAAGGATGGGCTGGCGGCTCAGAAAATCGGCCTCCAGATTGAGGGTCCCTCTTATATGGACCGCTAGAAGAGAGGGCACCCTCTGTTCTACCCAACTTAGGATCCTCAGGGAGAGGGCTAGGAGAGAGTGTGACCTGGTGCCCCCCTGCCGGTTGAGAAAGGCGATCGTAGTCGCGTTGTCGGAGAGGACTAGGACCTCTCGGCCCTGAATTCTCTCCTCGAAGGCTTCCAGAGCCTCCCCAACCGCCAATAACTCCCGGTAGTTGGAAGAAGCCCGCCTTTGCTGGGGATTGCAAGAACCCTGGGCTCGAAGTTCCTCCGTATGGGCTCCCCACCCCCAGCTGCTGGCATCTGTAGTGACTTTGATCGGGTTGACCTGACTCCACAGACGACCCTTTAAAAGGTTCTGGGGAAACAGCCACCACTGTAAGGTGTCTTTTACTGGAACCGGGATACTGACCCTGGTATCCAACGTCTCTTCCGTTCCCCCCCAAGATGAGAGAAGGAAGGCCTGCAGGGGCCTTGAGTGGAGTTGTGCCCAAGGAACTGCCGGGATGCACGAAGTCATCCGTCCCAACAACCTCATGATTTTCTCTGAAAGAGGAATCTACAGCCGCTACTAGGGACCTGACCGCTGTCATAAGACCCTGTGCTTTGTCTTGGGATAAGACAAGCTTCCTTTCTAGGGAGTCTATAAGAAAACCTAGGTACATCTTCCTTTGTTCTGGAAGGAGAGAAGACTTCTCCTTGTTCACGATCCAACCAAGGGATTCCAGGGTGGTTATGACAGTGGCCAGGTCCAGAAGGAGCTGATCCCGACTCAGGTTGAAGAGCAAAAGGTCGTCCAAGTAAGGGACGAGGGAGATCCCCTTAAAATGTAGAAAAGCCATCACCTCTGCCAGGACCTTCGTAAACACCCTCGGACTGGAAGCCAGTCCGAAGGGGAGGGCCGAGAACTGCCAGTGCTGAACTCCTTGGGCAGAGGTGAGGGCGAATCTGAGGAATCTCTGGTGATCCGGACAAATAGGAACGTGAAGGTAAGCATCCCTCAAGTCTATTGTCACCATGAACACGCCTTCTAACAAGAGGCCCCTGAGACTGTAAACATTCTCCATACGAAATTTTTTGTATTGAAGATGAACGTTTAGGGGTCTGAGATTGATGATCAATCTGAATTTCCCGAGTGGTTTGGGAACGACAAAAATATGGGAGTATACCCCCTGGCCCTCTTGATTTGGAGGGACTGGGACTATGAGTCCCTGTTCGGCCAGGCTGGCAACGTTCTGGGAAAGTCCAGCGGCTTTGCGAGGATCGCCTGGTAGGTGTGTGAGGAGAAAAAAGGGGGGAGGAAACTGGCGGAATTCTAGCCTGTAACCTTCCCTGATGATCTGAAGGACGTGAGGACTCCTGGTTATCTCCTCCCAAGCGGGAAGGAACCTGGAGAGCCTGCCCCCTACCCTCTCGTCACTTGGGATCCTTTTCACCAGGCTTGGGGCTGGAAAAAAGGATCCCACTCTTTGGCTTATCCTTTCCAAACCCCCAGCGCCTGCCGGGCGCCGATTTCTTCCCTGGGGGGGGGGGTTTTCCTCTGGTTGGGACGAAAAAACTTCCCCCTATTTGCTCTAGGTCTGGAGGGAAATTTATTTCCTTTTTCAGAGGATCTCGCTAGGGCCTGATCTAATGCGGTGCCGAACAGGAGGGAACCCTCAAACGGAATCGCACACAAGCGGTTTTTTGACGCAAGGTCGCCCCTCCAAGTTTTCAGCCAGACAGCTCTCCTAGAAGCATTGATAAGTGCTCCAGTCTTGGCTGAAGCGCGAACCGTCTCAATAGCTGCATCTGCCAAATAGGCTACCGCACTGCCGATCACCTGGAGGGACTCTTGAGTTTCTCTAGACTTGGAAGAACTTGCTAGATGATCTAACAGCCTGGAAGTCCAAGCGGCAGTGTTCCTTGCGACGCATGCTGAAGCTAACGCAGGACCCAAAGCGGCTGCATTGGCTTCCCAGGCTCTACGGAGGGAGGTATCAGCACGCCTATCCATGGCATCCCTTAAACTCCCTGCATCCTCAAAAGAGAGATCGGATTGTCTAGAGACCTGAGCTAAAGATGCGTCAAGACGAGGAACTTTAAAAAAGGTATCCTCCACCTCAACTTTAAAGGGGCAACGGCGTTTCCAGGTCTTAAACTTGGGAAGTTTCTTTTCTGGCTCAGCCCATTCCCTCCGGATAATATCCTTGAGGGATTGATGCACTGGGATAGTCTTAGACTGAGGCTTAATTAAACCCAAATACATCCTGTCCTGGGCTGAAACCTGCTCCGCTGGATGTTGGATCTGCTCAGAGGCGTAAATGGCTGCGAGAAGACCCTCCATATCATCTGCGGAAAATATATATTTTCCAGACCTGGCATCCTCGTCCTCTTCCTCCGCCTGGCTTTCCACCAGGCCCTCGTCCTGAAGAGTGACCTCAGAATCCTCGGAGTCAGAGGAAGGAGCCTTCCTAGTTCGCTGGCGGGCCAGCCGCGCAGAAGTGGATCCCTCCTGAGACGAAGGACCAGGCACATGGGGATCAGACTCCCTACTTTTCAAGGAAGATTTAAAATCCTTGAGAGTGGCGAGCATTCCCAGCTAGTTTAAGGATACACTTGGAGCAAAAGGGTTTGTTATAGTCTGTCGGGAGCTTATCATTACAATTCCCACATTTCTTAATTTTTTTAAGGGGCTTAGAAGATCTACTGGCTTCCCCCTGGGCAGAAGGGTCCTCTCCTAAAACCTAATGTAAAATAGAAAGGCCCATTAGCAACATACTCTCACAGCTGAGGGTTTACAACAAGAGGGGGGGGGGGGAAACCCCCCACCCCCGAACACAAGGAGGACTCACCCCGGGTGGACTCCTCAGCAGCCAGGTCTGTCAGACGGTCCTCCATGATGAGGGCGCCCGGCCCTTCTCTCTCCCCGGCTGCGTGTTGCTCTGCCTCTGCTGTGCTCTGCAGCGAAATGTGGCATCCGTCGGTGGAGGCCGCCATCTTGTAGGGGCGGAGTGACGTCACGCCGTCGTGCGCGTCATCAATACGCGCCCAGCAAGTGACGGCGCCGCTCGGAGCGGCGCCCAGCCCAGCCGACACCACGCTGCAGAGGGGAAGTCTCCCTGTAAGGTAGGAGGGAAGACGGGGGGGGGGGAGAGAGGAACGGCCGCCTCAGAGCACTAGGGAAGCCCTGCTAGCTAGGAGGCTCTGGCGTCCAGGGAGGCACTCTTCTTAGTTAGCACTTTCAGCCTCCCTAGACCAAAAAGAAGGGATACCCCCCCGGGAAAGTGCAAGCACCTTGACCGGACCCAAAAGCACCCAGTACCTGTGGTCTAGACTCCGGGGGGGGGACCACCAGCCCCAGGCCTTAGGTCAGGTGAAAAATAAAAAACTGTTTCGCTGTAGGGGAAACACAATCAGAAACTGAGGCACACGGGAAGGGTGGGGCCTTTTAACCTCTTTTTTTGATTGTGTTTCCTGTCAGGTGGCCAGTCTACTCTCAGCGTGCCGTCCTGGAAGACGAGGGAGAAAAAATAGTTTTTCTATATATTTTTTGGGGATATTATAGCAAAAAGTAAAAAATATCGAATTTTTTTCAAAATTGTCACTCTATTTTGTTTATAGCGCGAAAAATGAAAACCGCAGAGGTGATCAAATACCACCAAAATAAATCTCTATTTGTGGGGAAAAAAGGATGCCAATTTTGTTTGGGAGCCACGTCGCACGTGCAATTGTCAGTTAAAGCGACGCAGTGTGGAATCGCAAAACCTGCATAATGGTCCGGGGCTTAAGTTGTTAAAACCCCAAATCCACAATCGCAGAAAATTTGAATATTGTGAAGAGGTGCAATATTCTAGGCTCCAAGTGTCACACTCTAATCAGTTATTTAAGCCATAACACCTGCAAAGGGTTCCTGAGCCTTTAAATTGTCTCTCAGTCAGGTTCAGTAGGAATCACAATCATGGAGACAGGAACAACAAGCGCCCAGAGGCGATTAAATTCGCATGTGCTGCGCTATATAAGTTTTCTTTCATTCATTCATTCATTCATTCATTCATTCATGGGAAAGACTGCTGACCTGCCTGGTAATGACAGATGACACCCTCCTTAAGGAGCCCCCTGCTTCAGATAATCACAGGTGGCCCTTTCCTCCTGTAAAGACAGATTACTCCCCCTCCTGGTAATGACAGAAGACCCACCCACTAGGTAATGACAAATGACTTAAAAATGCACCAAAAGCTCCCCTGGTCTGCACTCTGACTCGGATTCCGCTTGGCCTGTTACAGTGACAGGAAGACTGCAGGGGCCCCCTGGAGAATTGGTGTGGTTGCACCTGTGACCTCTGCGACCCATATTCTAAACTTTCCCCAATCTACTGCATTGGCTGAAGTTCCACCTTAAAGCTGAATTACGGGAACAAAAACATTACATATATTCTTCAGTAGCCATTCTACTTTGTGTGCACCAAAAGCCTTTGCAAACCATATTACCTTGTACATTTAGTGGTAACATCATAAATTTGCTGTGCATACTGTTCATAGCTAGAGGGGGGCAAGGTAGAAAGCTACAGGGGATGGACCAATCAACCTTCACAGAGATAGAGACTGCAGTGACTGGTCTTTACTACCGGAAACCCCTGCACAGAGACAAGGTATAGATACTGGACAACTGTACAAATGTGGAGATAATATAAAAAATACAGCAAGGTTCAACTAAGAATACATATGTCTCTTGTATTTAGACTATATTTTGCCGCCTGAATGTCAGTTTTAAAGGATTCCAGGTTTGGACATTTTATACATACTAATTATGGTCCAGCTGGGATCAATGTAGCTAGGTATATACCAAACCTGACTAATGACCCTGAAAGCTAGAAATCACTGCTGAAATTTCTGAAGGCATGTAAATTGTTTTCTAATTGGACAAGGTGGAGAGTGAGATATCAACACTCTGCCCGCCCATCTCTTCTAATCAGAGAATGCTTTGCATTAGTTCAGAAAATGCATAGCATGCCCTGAATGGCACCCATGCAAAATGGTTCACAATGAACAGCCACACAAACAGGACCCGAAAACAAGTGGAGGTCACTGGAGTAGTGGTGTCTACTTCAATGGTTTCCAGCGTCCATGGGCATTGGCCAGGTATGGTTTATATATTTACATTGGTCTGAGCTGAACCAATGTATTATGTATCAATTTTACATAGCTGGAATTCCCCCTTACCCACCACAAGCCACATAAGCAATAGAAACATGTACCATTTTTGGAAGTGGATCCAGTAACTCTAACTCATATTTGTAGAGGAATAAAATCACGAACATGTGAACTTCCATCAAGGCCAACCACCTGCATGTAAAAAACAAAAAAAACAATGTAAGCTTGGCCATTGATAATTAAGATAGACAGCTTTTTTTTTTTATAACCACTTCAGACTCCACCAAAAGAAAGGACGCGAGACTTGCTCACGTTTTTCTTGCTTATTCCGTCTCTGCTATGGTTTTGCATCATTTTTGGTTATTCTTTAATTCCCTTTAGCTTTTTTTTTTTAGCTTTTTTTTCCACTTTTCTCTTTTTTCCTTTTTTTCCTTTTCAATGTGGTTGCCAAAGTGTGCACACCCGCTTATAACTGGGGATGTAGCTGTGTTCAGAATTAAGCAATCTCATTCAAACTCGTGTTAAATAGGAGTCAGTACACACCTGACATCTTTTAAAATTCCTCTGATTATCCCTAAATAAACTGAACTGAACGTACCTCCAAAATTTATGAAAAGACGAGAAGTAAACTAGTCAGGGAGGCCGCCAAGAGGCCTACAGCAACATTAAAGGAGCTGCAGGAATATATGGCAAGTACTGGCTGTGTTATGGTCTGAAGAAACAAAGGTTCAACTTTTTGGCTATAATTTTAAAGATATGTTTGGCGCAAAATCAACACTTCACACCACCAAACGAACACCATATCCACTGTGAAGCATGGTGGTGGCAGCATCATGCTTTGGGGTTGTTTTTCTTCAACAGGAACAGGGGTCTTAGTCAAGGTAGAGGGAATTATGAACAGTTCCAAATACTAGTCAAGATTGGCATAAAACCTTCAGGCTTCTGCTAGAAAGCTGAACATGAAGAGGAACTTCATCTTTCAGCATGACAACTACCCGAAGCGTACATCCAAATCAACAAAGGAATGGCTTCACCAAAAGAAGATTAACGTTTTGGAATGACCCAGCCAAAGCCCATACCTGAATCCGATAGAAAATCTGTTGGGTGATCTGAAGAGGGCTGTGCACAGGAGACGCCCTCACAATCTGACAGATTTGGAGTGTTTTGCAAAGAAGAGTGGGCAAATATTGCCAAGTCAAGATGTGCTATGCTGATCATACCCATAAAGACTGTAATAAAATCAAAAGGTGCTTCACCATAGTATTAGTTTGGGGGGACACTTATGCAACCATATTTTTTTATTGCAACTTCCCTCCACCTAAAAGATTTCAGTTGGTTTTTCAATTGAGTTGTATAATTTGTAGGGGACCTTAAGGTGGAAAAAGTTCTGAAAGTCAATTTTTTTTACATCACAGAAACCTGACATTCTAACAGGGGTGTGTAGACTTTAATTATTTCAATAAAGAATTTGTTTTTAACGTTTTAGTACGGTATGTCTTTAATGCACCACAAAAAGTCCACTTATTCCTCAAATGTTTTTTTGCTTCTGCCGATTGCGGTCTGGTTGTCTTAGGATAAGCTCAGGGGCGTGGCTTGCCGCATGGAGCAGTGAGACGTGTCTTTGCATAGTTCCCAGAGTCCCGTGGCTCTACAGGCTTCATTTCGCTTGGAAACCCCACTCTACTCAGGCACATGGGGAAGGATAAGTTCAAGGCACAGAAGGGCTCCAGCGGCAACCGACAAGGAGGCAATTTGGGGCACTTTTTCACCAGATCTCTGGCCGCAGCACAGCGCCAGCTAGGATCCAAGATGGGGCCAGCATCTCCAGCCCACTCTGACTCAGCCCTGCATTCCCAGCTCACATGGACATTCCCCCCTCCCTGAGAACTGTGATTATCCCTCTAGGCTCACCAGAAGCCGCTCTAATGTCTCCCTGGGCTCGGGTGAGGGCTGAAACAATGAATCACAGTTGAAGTCCCTGCACAGCTATATCAGGTCCCTGCCCACCAAAACAGACATTGAACACTGTATCAAATGGATAGAAAAAAAAACTTACAAGCAGGAAATATCTGATCTAAAGAAAGATATTGGGGTCGCTTTGAGGACACTGAAAGCACTGAAAGCACCACAGATGGCCTAAGCCAGGGGTGCCCAACCCTTTGTAGAGTGAGGGCCACTTAAGCGACTTGGTAACCGGTCGCAGGTCACAATGAGCAGAGCGGTTGGATGGCAGCCCACTCTACTCTATAGAACCTACTCGTTTTGCGGATCAGATTGGCGGTAAGCGTTTGTAAGGTGAATGGAGGGTCCAATTGGGTTTGACTGATTATGTGAAAGGGGCCTAAGGCTGCTTTCACACCGCTGTACTGTTTACCCGCACTGCAAGTGCAGCGCAGTTCCCCTGTGGCTTTCCTGCAGGTTAGCTGCACTTTGCCATAAACTTCTATTATATCTTGTAGGAGTGGTGCACTTTCAGAAAGCTCACCAAACTTGCAGGTAATAGAAGTCTATGGCTCAGTGCAGGTAACTTGCAGGTGCACTGCTCTGCACCTGCAGATCGATCAGTATAAAAGCAGCCCAGTAACCACTGCAGAACAGATATGCCTATATATACACTGTGATTTTAGTAATAAACTTACCTTTAATAACAGTATTCTATTACATCCCAGAGCAGGAGGTCACGGGCCACATCAGAGGGCTCCGTGGGCCACATAAGAGTTCCGTGTCTGTTTCTTAAATCTCAAATTGTATGATTATATTCCATCATTGCCTTCTACCAATGACTTCCTCCTTCTGCCCATCCTCAATTTGATCGTATATTTCCACCATGTAGGGTTTCCCCTGGCCTGATCCCGATCATTGTTTTGCTTCAACATTTTATAATTTTACTGTCCAATTTTATGTTTTACATATGGTTGTTACCCTGTGGTGCCGGAGACCCGGGAGCTGCCATGCCCTGTGGGTTTTGCTCGCACCCCTCTTAGGCTTTTTGTTGGTGCCAGTATGGGCGCCGTCTGGTATACTGCTATATGCCACAATGTAAGGTTTTTATTTTGTTTACTTGTAGTCCTTTGGAGCCACCTACTGGCCCCTTTTTTATTTTTATTTTATTTTTTTTCTCTGGTCCATTTGTCCCATTCCCCACCGATTCTATATAGACTCAACCCTTTGTCTTCTCTTATCGTTTTTGAACAGTGATAGTGACAATACCACATGTTCCTGTATGTTTATAGATTCCCCTTCTTGTGTCACTCCTTTTTCTTCTCTTTTTTTGTTTGCTCCTTTTTTTTCTACCTCTTCCCTTCCTTCTCTTCCCTTTTTACCCTTTCTGGTCCCTCTCTATCTGCTGAGAACTGCTGATCTATGAGACGCCTGGTTTGCCTGTTTTCTCCTCTCTCTCTCCTCCCTTTCATGTCCTATGGCGACTGTCTGCCCGATTAACTTGGCATCTTTTAATTGCAGGGGGTTTCATGTGCCGGAGAAATGGAGCCAATTCCTTTACCATTTTCATAAAATGCTATCCAATACAGTAAGGGAAAAATACAGTTTGAGAGCGTTTTGCAAGACAAGCAAAATGTTTTAATAAATTTTGCCTTGATATACAAGCGATGTCTTGATATAAGAGTAGCATCATGTCACAACTGAGTATAAAAAAGAAGGGAGGAGCCTCTAAGTGTAGCAATATGGTTACATTTAATGAAGGTACAACATTTAGCAACTTATTGCTACACTTAGGTGCCTCTCTTCTCTTTTATACCCTGTAAAAAAAAATGCTTTGATATACAATTGCTTTGGATTACAAGCATGTTTCTGGAACGAATTATGCTCGCAAAACAAGGTTTTACTGTATTCTGCTACTGCAGGAAACGCACGGGCTCCATACCAGTCCTGCGTAACCAATATTATCAAACTTTTGTTTCATAGTAATAACCCTCATGCCAAATCTAAAGAAGTTTCCATTGCGTTTCATAAATCCTTTAACCCTGAGGTCCTAGACTCCCTTATAGACGTAGCTGGTTGCTTCATCTTTCTCTGCACTGACACGCATTAAATCACTGGTACACTCCGCACACCTAGTTGATGTCTGGTGCATTCAACACCCGACGGGAGAGCTATTACAGCCACTATTCCGCAGCCCACAACTCCTATAGCAGACTGGGCCATTTCTTTATTTCTCAGTCCCTCCTAGATACACCCCTACCGGATTACATGGGACATCTCATTTGGTCCGATCACGCCCTGGTGTATCTGACTCTAGTGCGCCCCCCGACAGCTCGTAGGGGTATGAACTGTAGGCTCAATGACAATTTGTTACGAGGCTCTGTTTGTGTAGCCGTGATTTCCAAAACTATTCTGAATTTCATGTCCAATCATTCTTCAGACACTACCTCCCCCCTCAATCATTGGGAAGCACTAAAATGTGTGATGCAGGCGTGCTGATTCCGCACAGCTACATTATAAAATATTTTAAAATACAGTATATAATAAATATCTAAAATATATATTGTATAATTTAAAATATATTTGAATGCTAATTTGAAACTGTTTGATATCATTTTTTTTACTCTGTATTCCAAAGACTGTCTTTTTTTTTTTTTTAATATGGGACCAGCAGCAGAGGACTACATGCTCCTCCTGCCACTGTTTCCCTACAAACAGTCTGAGATAGAGCTAGGTCATATGACAGCTGGATATTAATTAGGAAAACAGGGACTTAGATGTTTTTTTATATATATAAAATAATTACAGTGCCATTGTTTCATCAGATTAGGAGACCCATCAGAATGTGTAACGGAAGTGATGTTTTGTGCCGCCATCTTGCTACACCCCGCACTCCTCCACAGTAAGGATACACTGAGAGGGGGCAAGCAGACATCTTGTTACACCCACCAGAGTTTTGCATTTTACACTTACTTTTAACAGTAAAGTGATTTTATATAGTGAAATACAGTAGTTAGAACTCCGTCTGACTGGTTTGATGTTAAATTTTAAAAGCAGTGGCAAGCTCATAGGTTTGCAAATCTGACAGAATTTCGCTGCTTGTAAAATTCAACATCTAACCAGTTCTAAGTACTGTATTTCACTATATAAAATCACTTTACTGTTAAAAATATGTGTAGAATTCAAAACTCCGATGGGTGCAACAAGATGTCCGCTTTCCCCCTTCTCAGTGTATCCTTACTATGGAGGAGTGTGGGGTGTAGCAAGATGGAGGTAATGGAACATCACTTCCATTACACATCTGACGGGTTGCCTAATCTGATGAAACAATGGCACAAAAATTATTTTATAAAAAAAAAAAAAAAACGAAATCTAAGTCCCTGTTTTCCTAATCAATGTACAGCTGTCATATGACCTAGCTCTTTCCCAGCCTGTTTGAAGGGAAACAGTGGCAGAAGGAGCATATAGTCCCCTGCTGCTGGTCACATATTTAACTTCCGTTACCATTCTGACGTGTCGCCTAATCTGACGAAACACCATCAACCATATACAGAAAGAGTATAGAATATGAAAGAAAAAAAGAAGAATGGACTTTGTAGGCACTATTAGAAATGTAGAAAATTATTTTTAATCTATAAACAAATATAAATACAAAACAAGATGCCTGATGCATCTGATAGAGTTATAAAATACATAGTATTAAAAGAAACAATGTAAGAATATGAAAACCAGTGAGTGGACCACAGGTAGGAGTCAGTGATGGTTGTTGTCACTGTCGCTGATAAGGACTGGTCTAGCCTGGGTCAGCACTGTTCAATTCTTGACATGTATATGTAGTGTTCCAGAAGTTGCTCTACTAGTTTCGCGGAAACAAGGCCGCTTCTTCGGGAGCTTAGGAACTATGGGCCATATTCTCGTAGATTTCCCGCGGGCGGCGCGTAAGCCATTTACACTCCGCCGCCCCAACCTACAGGAGCAAGTGCTGTATTCCCCAAACACTTGCTCCGTAGTTTGGGGCGACGGAGTGTAAATGGCCCGGCGTAGCCACACGTATCTCCAAGGGGGCGGCTTCTATTTAAATTAAGCGCGCCCCCGATTCTAACGAACTGCGCATGTGCCAGGCTTAAAATAGCCCAGTGCGCATGCTCCAGTTCTCGGCGTAAAACGTCAATGACGCCGACGTGTGCGTCATTGACGTAAAGTCGTATTCAAGAACAACTTAGGGAAACGACGTAGCCGACGGAAAAACACGACACGGACCCGACGCCATACTTAACATGGCCTACGTGGGACTTGCGTAAACTTACCCCTCATATAGCAGGGGTAAGTTTACGCTTACGCAAACGACGTTAGCGACGGTTACACGATGCGAATTCGTTCGGGAATCGGCGTATCAGGCTCATTTGCATAAACAAATGAGACCTGAACGTAAACGCCATCTAGCGGCGGGCGGAGTAAATACATTTAAGATCCGACAGTGTAAGTGACTTACACATGGCGGATCTTAAGTGTATCTATGCGAAAATGATTCTAAGAATCAGTCGCATAGATACACGGACCAAAAAAGAGAGATACGATGGAGTATCCTGAGATACTCCATCGTATCCTTACTCAGAATATGGCCCAGTAACATAGAAGATGGTATCAAAAAATAAATTAGAATACTAGTGTTGAGAACATATGCTGAACAATACAACCCACAACGGGGCATTTGAATAAGCATAGAACAAGTATTTACGATATACTGACCAATTTAATGGTGTCTTGGTAGAGTATTTGGTGCAGTCGCGCGCCGTCCAGGTTGGTGGCCCTTGCCCCACTGCACCCAGCAGGTCAGCGGAGGTGGAACAAGCTCAATGACAGTGGCCACTGGAGTCCAGAAGATGGTTCAGCCTGCATACAAGCAGGCTGTGGACTGATACAGCCCTTGCTAATGGATTGCGGTCCAGGTGGGTCTAAAAAGATAACAGGAAACATTGCCAAGTTGTGGTGAGAACGTTAAGGGGGAAGGGTATTATTGGACCTAGAAGGTATTGCAGCTCACCTGTTTGTATTGTATATGTACGATCCTCGCTGGCTCCACTATAAGCGATGTGGCTCTCCCCAAGACAACTGGAGAGTGCACACTCGCTATGCTGTTTTTGTACCCTGCGCGCGGACGTGCCAGACGTCACGCAACCCGATGGCGCGTGCGCACCTGGAGATTGTGGGCAAGCCCCAGGGCGCTGGATGGGCGGAAGAGCTGTGGGACTAAGATGGGATGAGTCCGTGTGCCATTGGTGGATGGCTGTCACCTGACTCGCTGCTGGGAGGAAAAAAAAGGGAAACCATCCAAGCAATGGCCTACCTAGATTTCAGCTGACGTTTTTTCTGTATATAGGGAAATCAATTTCCCTCCCCTCCCCCTCTTTTAAATATTACCTTTGGGTCCCCTAGACTTACCTTTTCAGTTACCTGATGTACCCCCTTGTATGCAGACTGAACCATCTTCTGGACTCCAGTGGCCACTGGCATTGAGCTTGTTCCACCTCCGCTGACCCGGCTGGGTGCAGTGGGGCAGGGGCCACCAACCTGGACAGCGCGCGACCGCACCAAATACTCTACCAAGACACCATTAAATTGTTCAGTATATCGTAAATACTTGTTCTATGCTTATTCAAATGCCCAGTTGTGGGTTGTATTGTTCAGCATATGTTCTCAACACTAGTGTTCTAATTTATTTTTTGATACCATCTTCTATGTCATAGTTTCTAAGCTCCCGAAGAAGAGGCCTTGTTTCCGCGAAACTAGTAGAGCAACTTCTGGAACACTACATATACATGTCAAGAATTGAACAGTGTTGACCCAGGCTAGACCAGTCCTTATCAGCGACAGTGACAACAACCATCACTCACTCCTACCTGTGGTCCACTCACTGGTTTTCATATTCTTACATTGTTTCTTTTAATACTATGTATTTTATAACTCTATCAGATGCATCAGGCATCTTGTTTTGTATTTATATTTGTTTATAGATTAAAAATCATTTTCTACATTTCTAATAGTGCCTACAAAGTCCATTCTTCTTTTTTTCTTTCATATTCTACACAATTACTTAGGATGTGGCACTTTATGTACCAAGGATGTTGATTGCCATCCAAGGGCACAGCAATCAAACTTTAGCATATACAGAAAGAGAAGGGATAATGTAAATAAACAGCATGTGTGTAATATCACTTTAAAGCAACCAGTTAGATACCTGCTCTCATTTCCCAACCTGCACCAGAACAATGGCAGCCTGATTCTGACTGGGTGTTACAAGGTTCACTTCTATTTTATTTAGCAGCAGTTTTTATTAACAAGTCCTTTTCCATGTCATGAAGCTACACTGACCTGCCAGGACACGGATACTTCCCTCCACCAAAGCCTATAAAGCCAGCCGGAAATACATTGTTGTTTACCATCTCCTCCGTCCAGCGTTCCTGTGGGAAGAAAGCACAGTATTTCCAATGAGGCCTTAAAGTGGTTGTAAACCCTCACATATAAAAACAGAGAACAGTGCAGCGCTAATAAATGATAAATATAGGATTCATTAAATGAAATTAATAAATAAAAAAGTTCATTTCTGGAATGGAATAGAAAGCCAGAAAGACAAGAGAAAAAATTGGTGTATTAAAGAAATAAGTCAATAGAAGCCATGAAGTGAAGGAATCAAGTGACTTAATCCAGCATCGTTTCTTGTGAAAAAAAAAATGCTGTACAAACAATGTGATGACCTCCTGGTTGCTATTAGTGGGATAAATTTCAACAGAACACCCGTGTGATAAGATTGCCTGCTTACCGAAGGAAAAGACTGCTTTGCATCAGTCTCATGGAGCCTGTGGGAAGTATGGTCTCCCAATACCCTGTCCGTCTAGATAATCTCAGTAAGACTCAGGAACTCAGCATATGATCCAGGATAACGTAAACGACAAGAAAAGAGGATCTCTCATAGCGTATAACATTTAACAAGGAGAATGGTTTAATAGATAATGCACTTACAATTATGCAGTGAATTTTGTGCATGAGGTGGTGGATTGGAGAAGCGCCTCCGCTCTGCTGTTCCGATGCTTCTCGCTACTCGATCAGAAAAAACACAGCCGGCGTTCAGGACGGAACGCGATGACGTCACGGCACCCTACGATCGTTTCGTCACGATAGGACTTCAACGGGGGATTAGCCAGATCCGTCTAATCCCCCGTTGAAGTCCTATCGTGACGAAACGATCGTAGGGTGCCATGACGTCATCGCGTTCCGTCCTGAACGCCGGCTGTGTTTTTTCTGATCGAGTAGCGAGAAGCATCGGAACAGCAGAGCTTGACAGAGCGAGAACAGGGATGTGTGTGTGTAAACAACAATATGTCTCCTCCTCTATTCACTCCCATCCCCCCACAGTTAAAACACACAGTGAGGGAACACATTTAACAGCTTGATCGCCCCTAGTGTTAACCCCTTCCCTGCCAGTGGCATGTATACAGTAATCAATGGCTCTTTTTATCTCTGATTGTTATTACAAATGGAATACCAAGGACTGTATATGTTAAGAACATTTCGCCTATACTTCACAACAGGAAACCACCCCTCTTTCCTTTATAATAATTTAGAAGCTTCCTGCCAATATGCATTTTTCGTTATTGACAATGCTGATCCAGAAGCATATATTGCTCTTGCAAGAGCTTGAAGAATGTTCTCCTGACTTTCAGGTGTCATGTTATCTAAATATGAAAAGATTGTGTATTTTTGGGAGGCCGTGGTTTGTAACACTTCCTTACTTGAAGATGCTGCTAGTGAAGAAACTGAGTGTTTCTGGAATAACTCTGAAGGGAAAAGCTCCCCACACTTTCATTCTGGTCCTCATCATTTCAATCCATAAAGTACCGTATTTATCGGCGTATACCGCGCACTTTTTTGCCCTGAAAATCAGGGCAAAATCGTTGGTGCGCGGTATACGCGGATACCCGCTTTCCCGCGCTGAGTTTTGAATACTGCGCCGACATATACCGAGCGCAGTACACGCGGGTATAGTCGGATAGTCTCGGCTCCTTCCGCGCTCACGTCCTGGCTGTACAGGACGTCAGCGCGGGTAGCCAAGCATTGCCGACAATACACGAGTGTACTGCGCTCTGTATATGTCGGCGCAGTATTCAAAACTCGACGCTGGAAACGAGCGGGAAGGACGCCGGACCAGACGAAGAGGACACCCGAAGCCGCAGACGGACTCCGGACCAGACGAAGAGAACACCCGAAGCCGCAGACGGACTCCGGACCAGACGAAGAGAACACCCGAAGCCGCAGAAGGACGCCGGACCCGACGAAAAGGACACCCGAAGCCGCAGAAGGACGCCGGACCCGACGAGGCCGACGATGGATGCCGCGCAAGACACCAAAACTGTAAGTACAAAAAAAACTTTTTTTCCAACAGGATTGGGGGCAACTTTAGGGGTGCGCGGTATACGCGGGAGCGCGTTATACCGCGATGAATACAGTATTTTTTTAAGTATCTTTAGGGCATCTCTGGCATGCCAGGATGTGTTTTGTCATCCTTGTAGCATTTGGATAGAAAGGGGTTGCCTCAATATTATAATAAGAATAGGGGTGGGTACCATCATCCTGAATTATGAGATTGGAAGAGAGGAAGGAGATACATTAAGGGTCACTCCCACATAGGGCCCTGATCGCCAGTAGTGATAGGACTGTTGCAGTACCCAGATACGAGACACTTGGTTAGTAAAAATTAACAATTTGTTACAAAAATATTAACACAATATTAACACAAAATTACAAAATAGAACAATTGACAGTCACAAAAGTGACTAGACATTACATTTAAAATCAATACAGCTCCACAGGTATATGGAGCACAATTGGGATGCAGCCATTGACATTCCCTCGGCATGTTATTGTTATATCTGGGTATCACTACTGGCGATCAGGGCCCTATGTGGGAGTGACCCTTGATGTATCTCCTTCCTTTCTTCCAATCTTGTAGCATTTGTAAAATAATATTCTCACAATATTTGCAAATTGAAGCTTTATTCTCAGCAGAAATTACACTGTGAAAATGTTTCCAAATTAGATGTTGGTCTCACCATTTTACTGAGAGGAGGGAAGGGAAGCATGCTGTGATGGAGAACATGAATGGTTAAAACGATAAAAAATTTGTCAGATACATTTCCCCTCTTACCTTTCAACTAATGAGAGTACAGAAACTATCATCTACTGCAGGGGTGCCCAACCTTTTGATGAGCGGGGGACACTTAAACGACTTGGTAACCAGTTGCGGGCCACAATAAATGGAGCAAGTGGATGGCAGCCCGCTCTACTCTATAGAGCCCACTCAAGTCTTTTTTTAGCAGATCAGATTGGAGGTAGGTGTTTGTAAACAGACACAAGTCCATTTACATCTGCCACTCCTTAGAGGTGAATGTAGGGTCTAAGGCTGCTTTCACACTGATACACTGTTTACCCGCACCGCGGGTTCACCTGTAGCTTTCCTGCAGGTTAGCTGCACTTTGCCATAGACTTCTATTATATCCTATAGGTGTGGTGCACTTTCAGAAAGCACACCAAACTTGCAGGTAATAGAAGTCTATGGCTCAATGCAGGTAACCTGCAGGTGCACTGCTCTGCACCTGCACATCCGTTTGAAAGCAGCCCAGTAACCACTGCAGAACACATATTCCCATTTATACACTGGGATTTTTGCTTTCAATATTTTTTTTATTGAAAATGAACAATGTTGTATCAGACACAAGTGACAAAGATGGAAATAACAATCGAGCTCTGTCGGATTATATTACTCATACAAATGATCCTAAACATAAAACCTATAGACAAAAAAGAGTTAATATATCCATATGACGTAAGAATAATCAAGGAAAAACACAATGTTCCCTTTTTACCGTATCCTTCCCCTCTTCCACTGTTAAATCATTAATTGAATGGTAAAAAAAAATAGAAATAAAAAAAAAATAAGAATAAAACTAATGAGCTATATTCTCGACTCCCTAGGGTCCAACTAGTGGTTGTCCCAGGAAGCTATACACTGGGATTTTAGTAATAAACTTACCTTTAGTAGCAGTATTTTACTCTAATCTATTCCATCCCAGAGCAGGAGGTCGTGGGCCACATCAGAGAGCCCAGCGGGCCACATGTGGCCCCCGGGCCACTGGTTGGGCACCCCTGATCTACTGTATCTCAACAATCACCCAACTGTAGGAAGTACAAGATGGAGCCCACAAGCAAACTAAAAACTGAAAACTTCCCCCTGCCGTGCCCCCAAGTGGCAGAAATGCATATTTCTCTTGTTTGAGAACTGCATTGAGAAGTAAAGTGTTACTTGAATTGTATTCCAGGATTTGCTTGTCTACATGCCTAACGCCGATATACGTCGGCAGAATGGCACGGCTGGGCACAATCACGTACCCAGCCGTGACTGCGGCCGCGGGACCCGCGGACCCGATCGCCGCTGGAGTCTCGCGATCATTCCCCGGAGCTGAAGAACGGGGATAGCTGTGTGTAAACACAGCTTCCCCGTTCTTCACTGTGGCGCCGTCATCAATCATGTGTTCCCTTTTATAGGGAAACACAATCAATCACGTCACACCTACAGCCACACTCCCCTACAGTTAGAAACACAGATGAGGTCACACTTAAGCCCTTCAGCGCCCCCTTGTGGTTAACTCCCAAACTGCAATTAACATTTTCACAGTAAACAATGCATTTTTAATGCATTTTTTGCTGTGAAAATTACAATGGTCCCAAAAATGTGTCAAAATTGTCCGAAGTGTCCGCCATAATGTTGCAGTCAGGAAAAAAAATCGCTGATCGCAACCATTAGTAGTAAAAAAAAAAAAAAAATGAATAAAAATGCAATAAAACTATCCCCTATTTTGTAAACGCTATACATTTTGCACAAACCAATCGATAAACGCTTATTGCGATTTTTTTTTATCAAAAATAGGTAGAAGAATACGTATAGGCCTAAACTGAGGAAAAAATGTGTTTTTTTATATATTTTTGGGGGATATTTATTATAGCAACAAGTAAAAAATATTGCATTTTTTTCAAAATTGTCGCTCTATTTTTGTTTACAGCGCAAAAAATAAAAACCGCATCAAACCGCACCGTGATCAAATACCACCAAAAGAAAGCTCTATTTGTGGGAAAAAAAGGACGCCAATTTTGTTTGGGAGCCACGTCGCACGACCGCGCAATTGTCAGTTAAAGCGACGCAGTGCCGAATCGCAAAAAGGGGCCTGGTCCTTTACCTGCATTTTGGTCCGGGTCTTAAGTGGTTAAGGTCTTCATGTTATATAGTTTGAATACCATGTCATAGATATACTATTTATCACTGTGAAACAACATATCCCACCTGTTCTTATTTCAAATTTTTCTGGAATAAAACAAAAATTTACTTTGAAAAAAAATGTTTATTCCCCTAATTTTTCCTTTTTTCCCCCAGGCCTTCCTATATCTACATACATGTCATAACTGTGATTTAGGTGGTGGAGTTTAGCTTTAAACATGCTTCATTTATCTTTAAACATTGCATACCAAAGCCACCTTATATATGTGTTTGATAAACTTACTGGTTTATATTTTTCAGGATCCAGAAAATATTTTGGGTCCCGGTGAGCCCAATACGGACACAGGAGCAACATGTCCCCAGGAGGAATCTCATAATTCTGCAGAAAGAACAAAATACAGCAATGAGTTTTTTTTAGTTAGCAACACACTGCAGTAAATCCGAAAAGTATTCACTTTACTTTTTTCACATTTTGTTATGTTACAGCCTTATTCCAAAGTGGAAAAAAATCATTATTTTCTTAAAAGTTCTACCCCATAATGACAATGTGAAAGAAGTTTGTTTGAAATATTTGCAAATGTATTAAAAATAAATGGAAGAAGTTTGGAACCACCAGGGCTCTTCCTACTGACTGAGTGATCAGGGGAGGTGACCAAGAACCCAATGTTTACTCTGACAGTGTTTATCTGTGGAGAGGAGAGCCTTCAAGAAGAACCATCTCTGCAGCACTCCACCAATCAGGCCTGTATGGTAGAGTGACCAGACCAAAGCCATCCCCCAGTAAAAGGCACATGACAGCCTGCCTGAAGTTTGCCAAAAGGCACCAGAAGGACTCTCAGACCGTGAGAAACAAAATTCCTGAATGGCAAGCTTCATGTCTGGAGGAAACCAGGCACTGCTCATTATCTGGCCAATACCACACCTACAGTGAAGTAAGATGGTGGCAGCATCATGCTGTGGGAATATTTTTCAGTGGCAGTGTACAGAGACTTCCTTGATGAAAACCTGCTCGAGATTGCTTTGGACCTCAGACTGGGGCGAAGGTTCATCTTTCAACAGGACAACGACCTTAAGCACAAAGCCAAGATAACAAAGGAGTGGCAACTTCTTGTGGGCTGGGGCGCCCGGCCCCAGCCCACAAGCTGAGCAAGTCACATGGGACTCCCCTGACGTGCCACATGACCTGCCTCTGAGACTCCTGGGAGATGTAGTTTGCTGCACTAATAAGGTCCTTACCTTTAGCACAGCTTGACTACAACTCCCACCCTGCCCCCCCCAGCCCAGCCCGCCCCTTGCCGCGACCACCAGGGCACGTTGGGAGGGAGGGCCTCTCCCGCCCCCGATTAAAGTGATCTTGCTGCGAATCTGCTGCTGAGACCACTTTTGAAAGCCAGCCTCCCACTGTGGAAGAGGATACCGGGGTTATGGCAGCTAGCTGCTGCCATAACAACGGTAATCGCTTCAA
This sequence comes from Rana temporaria, assembly GCF_905171775.1. NCBI lineage: Eukaryota > Metazoa > Chordata > Amphibia > Anura > Ranidae > Rana > Rana temporaria. The sequence continues at coordinate 59,630,039 of NC_053492.1, forward strand.
ACAGCCGACGTACAGCTGCGGCTGCTGGTCCTTAAGTGCTTAACAAAGTATTGAGTAAAGGCTGTGAATACTTATGTACATGTGATCTTTTTTATTTTTTTATTTTTAATACATTTGCAAAGTTTTTCAAGCAAACTTCTTTCACGTGGTCATTATGGGGTATTATTTGTAGAATTTTAAGGAAAATAATGAATTTAATCAATTTTAGAAAAAGGCTGCAACATAACAAAATGTGGAAAAAGTGAAGCACTGTGAATACTTTCCCGATGCACTGTATATGCAAAGGAACATATAGCACTCCAGCACTCTAAAGTAAGGTTAATACAAGATGTCCAATATATCTGGTAAGGGTAAGGCTGATTTCACACTAAAAGCGCCCGAGCGAAAGAGGTAAAACGCCGCTATTTTTAGCGGCTCTTTACCGTGGTTTTTGCGGCACTTTTCGGCCACTAGTGGGGCGCTTTTAACCCCCGCTAGCGGCCGAAAAAGGGTTAAAGTACCCGCAAAACTGCGATACAGCAGCGCTTTGCTGGTGGTTCGGTGGCGCTGCCCATTGATTTCAATGGGCAGGGTTGCTGCAAAGAAGCTGCTGGCAAGACTTTTTCTGATGCCCTGCCAGCGCACCGCTCCAGTGTGAAAGCCCTCGGCTTTCACACTGGAGTGAATGGAGCCGCTCTTTCAGGGCGCTTTGCAGGCGCTATTTTTAGTGCTATAGCGCCTGCAAAGTAGTATTACCACTGGGAAAATTGTATTGATGTTGTTGTATACATGCACTTTACTTAATATATATGTTATTAGCTATAATTATATGTATAGTGTATTCATCACTAGCGCACCCACCCTCACATATACCACTGTTTATAATCTTATGATTATTTGGGTAGCAGCTGCAGTTTATTGATTTATTTATTAATTTATATTTTGGCGCAAGATATTTTTCTTCACAATCACTTGAAATCTATATGGTTTTTTATCTACCCAGACATGGATGTATTCAATTTTATGAAAGGTCGCCAGACCAACATTGAGGACATATTTCAACAAACACTTAGTGCCAATTTAGACCTCGAAAGAGGATTTAAACAACTTCAGTATGATATGGAGAAACACAGTATGCAATTTCACCTGCTATCAGAGTAGGAAGGTATGAATAAAACAATGACTTCCCATTGGCTATTACATTTTCAGAAGGTTAGAAATAAATACCTACATAGACTTTCAATGGTTTTACCACTTTCCTGAAAACCACTCCTGGAGACCTCAGCCGTAAGGCCTCGAGGACACAGGACTTCACAAAGGGGACTTTCTTCAAATCAATCGCGGTAATACTCAAATGATGCTGACCTGCCCAAAGAGAGACACAAACATTATAGGGAGCTATTTGCTCAATCACATTAACAAAATTAAATATGGTTTTGTATGTAAAGTGAAATCGGGGGCGCTGTTCATAGATCACAATAGGTGATATGAACCAGTGATATTAATTAACAAGCATATTATACCATGATTTGAGTCTGCAGCAAACACATAAGTGAAAATTCCTTATTACGAACAATAAAGTCCCAGCAAAAAATCATAAAGTTCATAAAAATCCAGTGACAGAAATCCAGTAATAGTAAAAGTCCCAACTAAAAATTAATTAGTTCATAGAAATCCAGTGTCAGAAAAATCTTGCTGTGTGAGTGAAAATGATTGCTCCACCAGACAAATAGGTAATCCTTCACCAGACAACTTGAGAAACAACACCCAAAGTGCAAAGGATAAATAATCTGCTTACCAGATGTATTCAACTTCTTTAATTAAAAAGAAAGTCAAATATCGCTTTGGCAGGATAATGCCTGCTCACATTTGGATATGACAGAAGTAGTGTGATAAACCTCTTCCTCATAGTTAAAAACAGGATATATAACAAGAATGTAAGACATCCATAGAGTAATACTGATTTAATTGTTAAAAAAAGCATAAAAACAACAGCCAAATGGCTCCTTACATTAAAGCGGTGGTTCACCCTCCATAGCAACATTTTAGCATAAATTAAGGCATAGTAGCGCGAGCTACAGTATGCCTGTCTTGATTTTTTTAGCGCGGTACTCACAGTGCAATCGTACATTGAAGATACCGACTCCCCGCGGGGAATGGGCGTTCCTATCCAGACGGAGGATGATTGACGGCCGGCTCTGGCACGTCACGCTCCCCGAAGACAGCCGGAGTAGGTCTCGGCTCTTCATGGCGCTATACGGCGCCTGCGCAGGCGCCGTGAAGAGCCAAGCCTATTTCGGCTATTTCCGGAGAAGCGTGACGTGCCAGAGCCGGCCGTCAATTATCCTCCGTCTGGATAGGAACACCCATTCCCTGCGGGGAGTCGGTATCTTCAATGTACGATTGCACTGTGAGTACCGCGCTAAAAAAATCAAGACAGACATACTGTAGCTCGCGCTACTATGCCTAATTTTATGCTAGAAAAATCAGGTGTTTTTTCACTTTTTAAGGGGAGCAGCATTTTTCTCATTAGTTGAATATATTTTAAATTTAGGGTTGTCCCGATACCACTTTTTTGAGACCGAGTACAAGTACCGATACTTTTTTTCAAGTACTCGCCGATACTGAATACCGATACTTTTTTAATGTCATGTGACACTGACTTTTTTTTTTATTTTTACAGTGATTATATATATATATATATATATATATATATATATATATATATTGTTTTTTGGGGGGGGGGGGGGTAGTGGATTGTCAGTGTTTTTTTTTATTATTTACATTTTATTTTTTTAATTATTTATTGTAGGGATACAGGTTCCCCAGTCCCTTTCTCAGCAGCCTCAGCTGAAATGAATGGACGGGAGACAGAGGCTCCTGTCCATACATAAACTGAAGCATCGTAAACACAGGTTACGATGCTTCAGTTATGTGAATGGACAGAGTCAGTGATCACTGATTCTGTTCATTCAGAACAGGTAGGAGCCGGGTTTAGTGGCTCCTACCTCCGCTCTCCATCCTGCTCTCCATCCTGACGAGGACAGAGGGAGTGGAGGAGGACATGGAGGGGAAACATAGCGCAGAGGGGGACAGCAGCAGGAGGGGGGACACGGGACACGCAGCATTGTAGGGGGGAGCAGCATCACGGAGGAGGACAACACAGAGCATGGATGAGGACATGAGGAAAGCAGGATCATGGAGGGGGACACTGAGCGCGGACAGCAGCATCACTCGGGGGGAGAGCAGCATCACGGTAGGGGACACAGGACATGGGACACAGCATGGAGGACACAGGCATCGGGACACAGAGCATGGAGGACAGCAGGAAAACGGAGGAGCGCCGACAGCAGTATCACTAGGGGGGACACAGGACACAGCATGGAGGACAGCAGGAGCACAGAGGGGGACGCGGCGAGCAGAGGGGGAGAGCAACATACACCTGCCCTCTCCGCTTGCAAACTTTGCCCGACCTATATGCTCAAAACCACCGCCCGCTGACCAAGTATTGGGTCAGGCATCGGGAGCATTTGTGCGAGTACAAGTACTCGCGCAAATGCTCTGTATCGGTCCCAATACCGATACTAGTATCGGGACAACCCTAATTTTAATCATTACTTATTTGGCGTGGAGGTATTTCACATTATGGTTTTGTATATGTAGAACCCTGGAGCTTAGACAGGATTGCTCCTCACTTGCCAGGAGTAGATATAAGGTACTTGGATCTAAGGTCCCCGAACCAAAGAGCCAAGAGGGAGCAAAAAGGGCCAATTAGGACTATTGCGGTACCACTATAAAATTACACATTAGAATAAAAATATATAAAAAAATATAAATCTTTATTACACAAAACAACATGACAGACAATTGACAAAATTAAAATGGTCACAACCAAACAACACCATGAACAGAAGGAGGAAAACATTGCGATGAGTTGAGGGTTATGGCAGTATCTCAACTAGTTTCGCGGGTTAACCCGCTTCGTCAGGAGAAGATCTAGAGACAATTAAACAATATATCAATAATAGACTAAAACAACACTGTAGATAAACACAGGGAAAAGACATGGGTATAACTGCTCACCTAAGGCGAGTCCGCCGATGGAATAAGGCGGACGAGGCCAGATAGAACCCCCACGGTGGCCAGGGGTGAACACATACATGGAGGGACCCGTGTGTCTAACGTAAACAGAGTATTTATGAGCGCTAAGGCCGAACCTAGGATGAACAGGGAGGGGAGTGGGGGGATGGTGACACGCGTGATCAAAAATAAGAAGGTGATGGGTGAGAAGTAGGTGTATAATGGTTGAATGAGAGGGGGGGGAAGGGGGAGGAGCAAGGGGCCAAGGGAAGGAAAGGGAGGGGGGGGGAAATGCCAGTGGGAGCCAGAGATGACAAGGAAGGGAGGAAAAGGAAGGGGGTGGGGAACGGGGAGCAAGGGGGGGGGGGATGCCAGTGGGAGCCTGAGATGACAGGGAAGGGAGGAAAAGGGGAGGGAGAAGGAAAAACAGGGAGCAAGGGGGGGGGGGAACGTGATTGGGGGTTCAAACTTGCCAGGAGTAGTTATCCTGATTGATTGCTAGAGATCCATTGATTTCTCCCTAAGTTTGGCCTTGTTGCACTTTTTCTCTTCTACCACTACGTGGTACTTGGTGGTACTAGATATGAGAAGGGCAACCCAAAGTCAGGTTATGGGTATATGGGGTATTTTAGCCAATGGGCAGGGGTTTTCTTGAATCCCTTGGTCTGCTGGTGGAGCCTTTATATTTGGGTGAAGCCAGCCGGAGAACCTGACATGGTCGGAGGTAGAGGGGAAGCTGTCGCCAGTAAGGGACTATCTGCCCTATTACCAGGAACCACAGTGAGTAACTGAGGCAAGTACCGGAGCAGCATTCTCACCAGATGGGAACGGTGAGGAATCGGGAAACTTCAGTGGGAATGAAGCCAGGGACCCAGCCAGCGGAGGTGACGCTTGCAGAGCAGCCTTGTGTATCAAGCTAGGGACCAAGCAGGCCAGTGAGGGTGAAGCTTGAGAAGTATCTTGAGTGTCAAGCTAGGGACCCAGCAGAGAAGGGGGGGTGACGCTTGAGGAAGAAACCACTGTAAAGATTGGAGGTGCTCAAGGGATTCAGTGACAGTGAATCAGTGGGTCTAGTGAGAGACCGAGAGATCAGTGTATTGGAGAACTACAAGGAGCAATTGCAGTAAAAGTGAAGGAACTGTTAAGTCTTGTGTTTGGAACTGTTAAAGACTGTTGCTATAGGAGTATTTTTACACATGCAGATGTGGTGTCTTGCTGGATGCATTTGCCTGCATGGCTATCCTCCTATGGAAGTCTCAAGCCTCGTACACACGACCGGTTTTCCCGGCAGGAAAATTGCCAGGAGAGCTTTTGGCCGGGAAAACCGGACATGTGTATGCTTCCTCGCAGTTTTCCCGTCAGGAAAACAACTGGGAATCCCGGCGGGAAAATAGAGAACCTGCTCCCATTGGGATTTCATGAGTCAAACAGTGAATAATATAGAAGAAAGGCCAATGCGCTACTGTGAGTATACAAAATATGATAAAATAGTGAATAGATAATACCTGGGGCAGCTATATCTAAAGTGTTCACATAACACGAAAGGATAAATAGGATAAATAAATGATAAGCGCTCCAGATATGTGATAAAAATCACAATAAAGGCAAATAAAATAAAATTATAAAAAACGTAAAATATACAAACAGATCCAAGTGAATGAACAGACTATATTAAATACAGAGTCCGTCCAAAAAATAGTGCAAAGGGGCAAACCTCTGGGTACTGGGGATGACTAGCCCTCTGTATGTCCAGATGCGTCAAAAACGCAGTGATGTGCACTAATATTTGTGACAGTCTATAAGACAAGGTGCAATGAGCATGTGTGATAAGTGCTTCCAATGAGTGAATCAATCACAACCAAAGTACCATACCAAGTGTATATGTACAGACACACTCAATGACTATAAAAGAGTAGATGTCCTGCTGGGGATATGACAAATGCAAATGAACCTCTAAATGGTGCAAAGGTGAAAACCTCTAGGTGCCTGGACGAATCCAGAAGCACAGAGATGTGCAAATGGTGCAAAATAAAGTGCAAAAATTAATAAATAGATAAATAAATAAATTGATGAACAGTCCATAAGAGGATGATAAAGGGATGACCTCCTGAGCTTCTGCTCTCTTCACTCAGAACAAAGGTGGTGCGTCCTCACAGGTAATATAGTGCCCTTACCTTGAGGGTGCTATATGTGAGCATATAGTACTGTCTCTGCAGTGCTGCGATCCCGTCTCGCGTGTCTCCCAGAGTTGGTCACTCAGGCTGTTCCAGCTGTTATGTGCCTCCGATATGTCCGAGCTAAATATCCAGAGTCAGGGATGTGGTAAGGGAGGGGAGAAGAAAAACAGCCTCCAATGGTGTAGTAGGTAAAATTCGGACAGGATTTATTGTACCAAATTGGTAGTACAGAAAAAAAAAAAAATATAAAAATGTATACAAAAACGGTGCAAAACTGCTTTTGAAATTCGCGACGACGTGGCGATCGAAAAGCCGCCTGACGTCCGATGGCCTCCGGCTTGTGCGGGTGTTTAGATCGGTCTCGACTCCCTACGGCGTTACGTCACGTACCTCGTGACTTCATCAGGGGACTGATGAAGTTTACGTCGTTTACGAAAGTGAACCGTGAATTGCGCTGGACGCCATTCACGTTCACTTAGAAGCAAATGACGTCCTTGCGACGTCATTTGCCGCAATGCACGTCGGGAAAGTTTCCTGACGGAGCATGCGCTGTTCGCTCGGCGCGGGAGCGCGCCTAATTTAAATGATTCCCGCCCCCGGCGGGATCATTTACATTAGGCGCCCTTACGCAGGGCTATTTAGCATATCGCCCGCGCAATTTACGGAGCAACTGCTCCGTGAATCGCGGGCATTTCAAAATATTTGCGTGGGCGCAGAGAAAAATCTTTGCTCTTTGCCCACGCAAATATTGCATGATTCTACCTGAATCTGGCCCATTGAGTGTGTCTGTACATATACACTTGGTATGGTACTTTGGTTGTGATTGATTCACTCATTGGAAGCACTTATCACACATGCTCATTGCACCTTGTCTTATAGACTGTCACAAATATTAGTGCACATCACTGCGTTTTTGACGCATCTGGACATACAGAGGGCTAGTCATCCCCAGTACCCAGAGGTTTGCCCCTTTGCACTATTTTTTGGACGGACTCTGTATTTAATATAGTCTGTTCATTCACTTGGATCTGTTTGTATATTTTACGTTTTTTATAATTTAATTTTATTTACCTTTATTGTGATTTTTATCACATATCTGGAGCGCTTATCATTTATTTATCCCATGAGTCAAACAGGCTTAAACCAATAAGGACATCATGGAAAACTCCTCAAGGAACAAGAGACCGACCAATGGCTCTTCAATAGGGTAGCATTCGCCCAGATGAGTGTGCACTTAGCCCAAAATGGCTTACAGCTTGCCCACAGGTATGTTTTCAACAGTGAAAAGATATGGAGAAGAAGAGAGGAGGCAACATAGCGTGATACCGTAAAAAAGCAAAGGTTTTAATAAGCAATTGCACTTACATGAAAATGGAAGTTACATCGCATGTGGTAAATAAAGATGTGGCGGCAATGGAGTCTTCCCGACGTGTTTTGTGTAATGACACGTTATCTGGGGGTGTCTCTCCACTGCAGCCCACTCCAGTATATATAAGAATGGCCCCCCGTAATGAGAGCCAGGCTCACCTGCTCGTTGCTGCCTCATATGCGGCAACTTCCGGTATCAGGCAAGATGGCGGTACGACGTATAGTAAAAAATGTGGACCTGCCAGTAAATTTAATGCTTTTTTGCCAGTAAAAAATTGGTGCCGTTTGTAAGTTTTGTTGTAAATTTCACTTCGGGGGGTTGGCAACACTGGTCCTCAGGAAGGATGTGTTGGAACTGGAGAGAGTCCAGAGAAGGGCAACAAAACTAAAGGGACTGGGGGACATTAGTTATGAGGTAAGGTTAAGAGCACTGAACTTGTTCTCTCTGGAGAGGAGACGCTTGAGAGGGTAAATGATTTTAATGCACAAAAGGGATAAAGCTTTTTTGCAAAAGGGAATTCTTATGAGAAATTTGGCCATTCACTAAAATTAGAAGAAAAGCGGTTAACCTTAAACTGAGTAAAGGGTTCTTTACTGTAACAGCGGTTAGGATGTGGAATTCTCTTCCAAAAGCAGTGGTTTCAGCAGGGAGCATCGATAATTTCAAAAAACTATTAGATAAGCACCTGAATGACCACAACATACAGGGATATACAATGTAATACTGACATAAAATCACACACATAGGTTGGACTTGATGGACTTTGTCTTTTTTCAACCTCGCCTACTATGTAACTATATAACCAATTAGGTGAAGAATTATGTTATTTGTCAGCATCTCATATTCTTTTGAACTCCTTATAAATAAGGCATATTTTGCCCATCAAAACATGCTAGATCTCTTGTTGTGGTCTTCCACATGATTTTACATTGGAATAAATTAGTATTTTCACTAATGAAGTGGTTGCAAAGTCTTTTTTTTCCCCTTTTACTTAAATATAAAAGATATTTAGCTAGATTCACATAGAGTTAGGCCAGCGTATCAGTAGATACGTTGACCTAACTCGGAATCTGCGCCAACCTAAGTTTAAGTGTATTCTCAAACAGAGATACACTTAAACCTATCTAAGATACGACGGCTTGCGCCGTCCTATCTTAGGGTGCAATATTTAGGCTGGCCGCTAGGTGGCGCTTCCATTGCGGTCGGCGTAGAATATGTAAATCACTAGATACGCCTATTCACGAACGTACGCCCGGCCGACGCAGTAGATACGCCGTTTACGTAACACATTATCAGGCCTAAAGTTATTCCAACAAATAGTTTGAATAGTAATGTTAAAGTATGGCCGCCGTTCCCGCGTCGAAATTCGAAAATTTTCCGTTGTTTGCGCAAGTCGTCCGTGAATAGGGATTTACGTCATTTACGTCCACGTCTAAACCAATAGGCCCGTGCGCCGTACGTTGCCGCAATGCACACTGGGATATGTAGGCGGACGGCGCATGCGCCGTTCCAAAAAAACGTCAATCACGTAAGGTCAACACAAATTAACATAGAACATGCCCCCTCAGCCTATTTTGAATTAGGCGCCCTTAAGCCCGCTCGCTTTAGGCTACGCCGCCGTAACTTAGCAGGCAAGTACTTTGAGAATCATGTACTACGATACGCTACGCCGCCACAAAGTTAGGACGCCCATTATATTTACCTGCTTTGTGCAAGGGTATTATACAGAGTGGCCCTCAAAGTGGAGGTTCACCCAAAAAATAAATTTTTAACATTAGATTGAGACTAATTTTACTAAGCAGAATCGGGTGTTTTTTTTTTAAATCAATGCAGTACTTACTGTTTTAGAGATAGATGTTCTCCGTGTCTTCCGGGTATGGGCTGCAGGACTGGGCGTTTCTATTTGATTGACAGCTCTTCCGACTGTCGCATACAGCGCGTCACGAGTTCCCGAAAGTAGCCGAACGTCGGTGCGCAGGCGCCGTATAGAGCCGCACCGACGTTCGGCTTCTTTCGGCAACTGGTAACGAGATGTATGCGTCCGTCGGAAGGCTGTCAATCAAATAGGAACGCCCAGTCCCGAAGATCATACCCGGAAGCCACGGAGAACATCTATCTCTAAAACGGTAAGTACTGCATTGATTTTTAAAAAAACATCTGATTCTGCTTAGTAAAATTAGCCTCAATCTAATGTTAAAACCCCGCTTTAACCTCATCTTCTGAGGTCTCGCTCCACCTCTTTTCCGTGTACCACCACAGGAAGCCGCTTCCTATGGGGGCACATGTGTGGACGAGCTCTTGAGCTGGGCAGGGTTTGTCCACAGACACACACAACGTGGACTAAAATGTAGTGTTTGCATTGGTTTTCTTTTATTAGGCTAGATGACTTCATGCCTGTTGGCATTTAAAACATACTTACCTCCTTTACCAAACACAGAAGTAATTTCATTTATGACCTTCTTGTAAACCTCTGGCTCCGAAATTATGAAAGCAAGCGTCCAAAATGTAATCTAAAAAATATAAGATGAAGACATTAATGAATTGCTGGTATAATGAACAGCTTTACAATTATTATATTACTCAAATTATACTATAAGCACCTAAAGCCATATACTAACGGATCTAAGGCAGCCTATACTTTGGTAATATTTTTCATACAAACAGGGGTTTGAAAGAAAAAAAAAATTATAAAAAAAATGTCATTCTCCTATCCACACATTGAGCTATTATATTCTGCTGGCCATGAGCCTTCCCTGTCGGCACCATACAATCAGGGCCAGATTAAGAACATCATGGGCCTGGTGCTGAGGATTTTGGTGGGCCTTTTATAAATAATAAATATACAAACAATTTTTTGGTATAACAAATTAAATTAAAGAGAGAGAGGGAGGATGAGAAAGAGAGAGGATGAGAGAGAGAGAGAGAGAGAGAGAGAGAGAGAGAGAGAGAGAGAGAGAGAGAGAGGCCCTTGGGCAGTGCCTAAATGCATAGTTGCCAACATTTCAAAAATATTTTTAAGGGACACTTTTTTTTACAAGTGCTATATTTAGAGTAGCTGAGATCCCTTATGTTCCTCCATACATCACAGTAGAAATCACAAAATTAAATGAGTACTAATAATGGGCAGAACAAATATGAGGACTGAGAAGATTTCCTATGTGCAGTATGATGGAGAGGAATGTGGAGGGTCTAACAGTGGGCACTATGTACAGAAGAGGAGTGTGGAGGGTATGACAGTGGGCAGTATGTACAGGAGAGGAGTGTGGGGGGTATGACAGTGAGCAGTATGTACAGGAGAGGAGTGTGGAGAGTATGACAGTGGGCAGTATGCACAGGAGAGAAGTGTGGAGGGTATGACAGTGGGCAGTATGCACAGCAGAGGAGTGTGGAGGGTATGACAGAGGTTATGTACCAGAGAGGAGTGTAGAGGGTATGAACTTGAAAAATGTCCAGAACTATGAACAAGGGGACAACTACCTCCTTATTTACACCTTATTTACACAAAGTTCTTTATTTCCTTCCTCCTGCACAAACTTGGTTCACATATGCAGCTCCTGCTGGTCACACCAGGGGAACTGACAGTCTTTTGTGTTAATTCAGCAACTGCCCATTACAGGCTGGGAATATCCTGTGCCTTTGTGGATAAAGTGGTACAATATGGAGTGAACAGCAAGCATATCCTTCTGCCTTCTAGTAGACCCTGAGCCCAGTTCTACTGACGCAAAAGACACCAGCCCACCTGGCTGCCTTTTTCCCCAGTCCTCCCTGACTGGCACACATCCCCAGTCCTCCCTGACTGGCACACTTCCATGGAGATTCCCCAGGGCAAGGATGAAGACTAAGCCTAGGTTCACACTGAATGCGGGTTTGAAATTGTGCAAATTAAGCTGAACTCGCAGGATTTTGAACCAGCATTTCAGTCTGACTTCGGGGGGCGATTTGAGAGACATCTGTGCGGGTTCATGCACAGATATCTATTGAAATTGCCCTGGAAGTAACCAAAAGTAGTGCAGAAACTACTTTTAGGAATTGGTGCGGCGCCGCAAAGTTGGTGATGCACTGATTCGGACGTCAATAGACTCCGATTTCGAATTCGATTTGACATGTCAAATCAGCCTGATGGGGCCTAAGCACACTGCTGTCTTCATAGAGCACCATTACAGCTGACAGTCTCTCCCCTTGTGTTGTCCCTGTACTGCCCTGATATTACTCACAGTCTCTGCTTGCTCTTTCCCGCTGCCTCTTTCGGCATGAATCCCTCCAGTTGCCTCCTATGGCCAGCATTCCCGAGCTCCAGCCTGAGGTAAAACCTCTCCCCGGGAAAGGGGGGTACCTCAAGGGCCACCAACAGCCTCTCCTCAGCACTCCATCTTCCACCGGACTCCCCCTGCTGGCATGGCCCATGTCTATTTATGGGAATTTCTCTGTCCCCTGCCAGCTCACTTGTGGGGATTGGCTGAGGTCCCATAAATATTCATAGCAGCCCCTCCTAGCCTCCGCTCAATAGAACTATAACAATCTCCAATGTCCGAGAAACAGGGAGCTGCCAGGCTGAGTCATCCAGGCCTGGCCTCTAATAACCCTGACCCAATTAGTTAACTCAGGTTTAATCCTAGAGCCAGGCTATGCTTTTACCTACATTACTCTTCTAGTAGCACACACTAGAGGGTGCTACACCTGAGAAAATCTAAGAACAATAACTGCACCTCAGCTGTGCCCTGCAAAATGTACATTTTGTTTGGGATTCCCTGAAGCACGCTTCCCATGTTTAGGCATTCCTGTGTCTTCATTCTCATAGCTGTATATTTGCAGTGTGAGATCATCTAATGCAGAACTGCCTCTGAATAATAGTCACTTCTGTGCTGCGCATTGTTCTCTTTAATAGAGGAAAAGCAGTACCTGAGGATCTGTAGTGCAAGGATTTTCCTGCTTCATTCGTGATATGGATTTGTAGTTTCTCCCCCTCTTCCCTGGTGATTTGGTGATTCTTGAGTTTTCAGCCATTAGTTATAAGATCACCAGTCAAGTGGGGCAGTTCTGACATGAGGATGCCAAGATAGCTACCCCCTACATAGGGACACAGTACTGAACAAGGCATTGCATGTCATGGTATGGGGAAAGATCAGCTGTAGGGAGACCACAGGCATTAATAATGACTAGTCCTTTGCAATCTGTCTGTCTTCTTTTTGGGCAAAACTTCTACAGATCAGGTCCTCTTAAAGACTTTTCTTTTTAGAAGCATCTATGCAAATGCAAAGGGTCACCACCAAGCTAAAAACTACCATGGCTGAGACAATTTATGTAGATGCCCTTACAGGGTTGGAGTTGGCCTGTGATGCCCAGAGCAGTAATAGACAGAAGTTATGTGGGCAATTTCCCTTCAGAGTGTCCAGCAGATGATGTAGAAAGGTCTGTAAAAGATCAAGAAAAAGAAAAAGATCAAATCATATGAATCTTTTTTTAAAAAAAAGTTTCACCAGGATAATAAAAAATGTCAATGCATTGTCTAATCCCTCTGAGCTGGTCTGCACCCATTTCATTGACAGCTCAAATTTTATTAATTGTCTGTAGCAAATCTGGAAAAGGCAGATTAAGGGCAACAGCACCTGCAGAGCCACAGAACTTTGGTCTGAGCAATGACCTACAATAGTAGAGAAAGTCGCACAGACAAGCAGGTGTTTAGCATGGGATGGTGCAGACAAACAGGTACAAAACAGACTCCTAGTGCACAAGCAATGGCTTATAAATGGAGATTTCAGACGGAGGGTATAAACAGGTTCGAACAGGGGTAAATACAGGAGAAATATAGAACAATTTAAACACAATGCTTGTCAACAGAACCTTACTGATGAGATACATGCTTAAAGCTCTGTCCTTAGGCTGGTCATACATTATACAATTTTCTTGAACAACTTTCCTTTAGCTTTACCTGAACCATATAATAGGTGGTCAAACCTACACCCTTTCAATTTGTATGCAATCAGGCAGGCCCTTGCACTACATACTTGAAAGTAAATCTAAATAAAATTGAATAAGAAAATTGTACGGTGTATGGCCAACTTCACTTTAAAGTCAACTAACTTGGCTAGGTGTAAAAGCTGGTCATTGGTCTAGCTACAGTGGAGAAGAATGTTCAGGAGATGGCAGACAGAAGGCCGAATTTACAAAAAAACAGGGGCAATTTGGTGTGCGATTCGGAGCATCGCGCACAGCTCCTTTTATTTTCTCTGTACAAACTTTATTTGAAGTATACAAAGTAGGTGTTGCTGGCACACAGAATTAAAAAAGCTTCCAAACTCTGTATTCTGCTTTAGAGGATACTTGTCATAGGGTACATTCAGACATATATGGTTAGACAATTCAGTTGTAAAATCTTTTTGGACCCAAGTGTATTAGACATTATGTAACATATTAGAATACCAATTCCAGGTGACTCCATTAAAGACCCTTCTCTATAAGAAATCCTACACTGCCGAGATACCTCATTTTCACAGCAGCAAAAAAAAAAAATAAAAAAAAAAAGACAACCGTCAATGCAAGGAGATCCCCAATCTCACAATATATAGAATTTCAGAACATGTCACCCTTACATCAGGGTCCCAATCAGAGTCTCCTTCCCATCAGTCCACCATTACATCATGGTCCATATCAGAGTCCCCCTTATATCAGGGTCCCCATCGAACTCCTTCTTTCATTAGGGTCCCTATAAAATCCCCTTTGCATCAGTCCCCCTTAGAATAGAGTCCCCATCAGAGTCTACTTTACATGAGGGTCCCCATCAGACTCCTTTCATTAGGGTCCCCATCAGAATTCCCTTTGCACCAGTTACCCTTACATTAGGGTCCCCATTAGAGTCCCCCTTACATCAGAGTCCTCCTTAAATCATGGTCCACACCAGAACACCTTCACATCAGTCCCCTATTACATCAGGGTCCCTATCAGACTCCTGATTACATCAGGGTCCCGGTCAGAGTGCCCCCTTCCTTCAGTGTCCCCATCAGAGTCCCCTTTATTTCAATGTCCTAATCAGTCTCCTTCCCCCTTTACATCACAGTCACCCCTTACATCAGGGTTCCTATCAGAGACCCCTTATATCAGGGTTCGTATCAGAGTCCCCTTTATTTTGATGTCCTAATCAAAATCTCTCCCCTCCCTTCCTTTTTACAGTACAGTCCACCCTTACCTCTGGGTCCCCATCAGAGACCTCCTTACATCAGTGTCCCCAAGAGAGACCATTTATATCAGTGTCCCCATCAGATCAATCCCTGCTTCCATCAGGGTCTCTATCAGAGTTTCCCTTACCGCTGTAAGCATGGCTGTAGCTATGTGGCAGCGGTGCCAGATGTGGGAGATGGAGCAGGTCTGAACAGAGACATTTGTATCCCCTTATGGATGCTTGTGCAAGTATGTTATTGGTTACTATGACGCTGGCGGGTTAGGGAGGGGACTGAAGTGAAGAGCATAAGCAGCCTTTGCTGAACTTAATCTCCAATCTGTGCAGTTTGAGGATTTGCCAATGGCCTGTAGTCCTGTAGTGGGTTGGATGTGACCTGCAAGCCATAGTTTAGAGACCCCTGATATAACCCAACAAAATGTAAGCAAACTGATTGAAAGAAAAAAAAAATAAGATACACTGAACATTATTAATATCTACTTAGCACTACCAAAAAATGTAATAAAATCATCCTAATCTAATAAATGTTTCATACAATGTTGTCCAAATGCACATGTTGGTTCCCCATTGGAATGATTTCCATTTACTTCATGTACCCAAAAGAACAGGAAGTGAGGAGAAATCTACCTTAGCACTGTCTTCAGATGGATTACTTTCTTCTTCTTTGAGTACAATGTTTTTAAACATCTTTAGCAGCCACTGTTTGGACACAGACCAGTTTCTGAAAGACAGAATAGAAGAGATCAGATTGTCAGGACTATTGGGGTTAAAAATAATGAATTCCTAAAGCCTTTGCATCATATATATATATATATATTTTTTTTTTTTTTGGGAACATGACAGAAGCCATTTTCTCACAAAAATTTTTATTCAAAGTTTTTTAATTTTACAACACTCCAAACATACAAGAAACTTAACATTAGTATATCAAAATGTATAATTATACATGCCTTTACATACAATCCCCAATAATATAAAAAAAAAAAAGAAAATACTTACAGACTAATAGGTAGATTCAGGTAGAGTTAGGCCGACTTATCAGTAGATCAGTCGACCTAACTCAGAATCTACGCCGACTTATGTTTAAGCGTATGCTCAAACAGAGATACGCTTAAACATATCTAAGATACGACGGCTTGCGCCGTCCTATCTTAGATTGCAATTTTTTGGATTGGCGCTAGATGGCGCTTCCATTGCGGTCGGCGTAGAATATGTAAATGAGTTTGTACGCAGATTCACGAACGTACGCCCGGCCGCCGCAGTCGATTTACGCCGTTTCCGTAAGGCCTTAGGAGGCCTAAACTTATTCCACCTATTAGGTGGAATAACAATGTTAAAATATGGCCACCGTTCCCGCCGCGAGGTTCGAATTTTTAACGTCGGTTGCGTAAGTCGTCTGCGAATCGGAATTTACGTCGTTTACGTCCACGTCAAAATCAATAGGCCCGTGCGGCGTACGTAACGGCAATGCACACTGGGAAATGTAGTCGCCCGGCGCATGCGCGGTGACAAAAAAACGGCAAAAACGTGAGGTCAAGCCTCATTGCCATTAAACACGCCCCCCCCAACCCATTTGAATTAGGCGCCCTTACGCCCGCCGCATTTACACTACGCCACCCTAAGTAAGGAGGCAAGTACTTTGTGAATCATGTACTTGCCTCTCTTACTTAAGGCGGCGTAGTGTAAACACGCTAGGCTACGCCGACCTAGATTTGCGCGCCCCTACCTGAATCTACCTATTACACATTAAAACATAATAATAAAAAAAAAAAAAGGAAAACCCCCTCTTTCCTCTCCCCTCTTCCCGAAAGACCTCCCCTCCTCCCTCACTCCTTTAAAACAAGTTCTCTAATTTTTGTCCGAAGGACAACAGACCGATGGGCCGTACACACGGTCGGTTTGGACCGATGAAACTGAACTTCAGTCCGTTTTCATCAGTTTGGACCGGTCGTGTGTACGTGGCCTTAATGATGTAATGTTGATTACTCATCAATGTTTTGTTTGTTGCTAATGATCAGATATATTGAAAGTTGGGAGTCAGAATATGTGTTTAGGTAAAATGTTCTGTTCTAAGATCTTTGGGTCCACTTAGGTCCCGAAAAAAAAGGAACTAAAAAGGTGTTTAAGTTCTGTTAAAGTCCTGCTGAAATACTGGATTGAAACATACAAATAGTAGCGCTAAAAAATATGGATGATAAAAAATCAAATGACTAATATATAAAAAAAAGGGGAAAAAGTCCATGTCTATATATATATATATATATATATAGTGAGAAAACTTGATGGATGAGTGAACAAAGTGAATAGTTCCAAATCAATGGTGATTTTCTTTTGAGCGTGATAAACACTGGTGCTAAACCCGCCACCAATAAAGTAGAGGCTTACCAGATGTATAGAACCCAAATGAGCCTACGCCCAGAGGGTCAATCAAGCTGGATGTATACAAAGGCTGTATCAGGATAGGACTCAATCTTCACACGACAACACCGCCAAGGTAAAGGAAGATGTTCAATGGTAAAAGATAATCACTCCCGAATGGTCAAACCATAACACCGATGTATGGAGAGAGGTAAACAGAAGAGGCACATAGCATAATACCGTAGGAACTGGATTTTTAATAATGGTTATAAACACTTACATGAAAGTGGAAATAAAACAGCATATCGATCAATATGTCCGTGGCAGCCGTGGAATTATCCGACGCGTTTCACAAAAACTTGCTTCGTCTGGGGTATGCTTCCACTGATGCCGTTCTCACTTAAATCTGCAATCTGACCCTGGCACAGAAACACCCCCGGGGTCCGTCCAATCGGAGACAACTTCTGGGTTAAAGGATCAATTGAATTAAAATTAAATCTCTCATGTAAGAAGCCAAATGAAGGTAAAAACAAATGAAAGAGAAAATAAATAAATTAATATGGCTTATAAACACACCTGTCAGTAGCAACGAGTGTCTAAACCAGGGCAATAAGCACTTCCTAATTATCAGTCAATCGCGCATCTCATAGCGCCGTAAAAATATCAAATGACGAAGCCCATTAACTGGACCGAATTGCCCTGGCCAATCACAGTCGTCATGTGCTGTAGTGAAGTCATATGCCACATCACGGAAGCATTACCTCTAATAGGAAGTCACAGCCCACGTGATGTGGCATGTGACTACACTACAGCACATGACGATTATGATTGGTATGGCCATTCGGACCTGTTAATGGGCTTCGTCATTTGATATTTTTACGGCGCTATGAGATGCGCGATTGGCCAATAGTCCTGTCAGACACCGCTGCTATGGCGCACGGCGATGCGCGATTGGCTGATAATTAGGAAGTGCTTATTGCCCTGGTTTAGACACTCGTCGCTACTGACAGGTGTGTTTATAAGCCATATTAATTTATTTATTTTCTCTTTCATTTGTTTTTACCTTCATTTGGCTTCTTACATGAGAGATTTAATTTTAATTCAATTGATCCTTTAACCCGGAAGTTGTCTCCGATTGCACGGACCCCGGAGGGTGTTTCCGTGCCAGGGTCAGAATGCAGATTTAAGTGGGAGCAGCATCAGTGGAAGCATACCCCAGACGAAGCAAGTTTTTGTGAAACGCGTCGGGTGATTCAACTGCTGCCACGGACATATTGATCGATATGCTGTTTTATTTCCACTTTCATGTAAATGTTTATAACCATTATTAAAAATCCAGTTCCTACAGTATTATGCTATGTGCTTCTTCTGTTTACCTCTCTCCATACATCGGTGTTATGGTTTGAGCATTCGGGAGTGATTATCTTTTACCATTGAACATCTTGCTTCCTGTATAGCGCTGCCTCCTGTCACAGGTGGAGTGATACCAATTTAAATGGCGTAGGGGTCCCCCTAAAAGTCTATACCAGACCCTTCATGTCTGGTATGGATTTGAAGGTGAACCATGTGCCAAAATAAAACAAAAAGGTGTAGGGGTCCCCCCAAAAATTCCTACCAGACCCTTATCCGAGCATGCAACCTTGCAGGCCGCAGGAAGAATGGGGGGGCCAAGAGAGCGTCCCCCTCCTGAACCGTACCAGGTCACATGCCCTCAACATGGGGTAATGGGTGATTTGGGGCAGGGGGGGCTCTGCACCCCCCACCCCAAAACACCTTGTCCCCATGTTAATATGGACAAGGACCTCATCCCCACAAACCTTGTCTGGGGGTTGTGGGGGTCTGCGGGCGGGGGGCTTATTGGAATTTGGAAGCCTCCTTTAACAAGGAGACCCCCAGATCCCCCCCTATGTGAATTGGTACCGGTTAAAAATTGTAAAAAAGACAGGAGACACTTTGGGACAAGTCATTTATTAAAAAATAAAAAAGTCCAGCGATGTCCATTTAACTTGTGCCGCCGGAAAAAAAAAATGCTGCAACAGCTCTGCCTCCATGGACGGCTCCCGCAGAGTGATGCGTCTCCCGCTGTGACAGCTGTTATATAGCTGAGGGCGGGGACACCCAGTGACGTAAACCTCCTTGGCATCAGAGGGGGGAAGGGTCATGCGTATAGCTGAGGCTGGCCCCGCCCTTAGCTATATAACAGCTGTCACAGCGGGAGATGCATCACTCGGCGGGAGCCGCCCATGAAGGAAGAGCTGTTGCAACGGGAGGGTTTTCGGCTGGCAGGTTGAATGGACTTCGCTGGACTTTATTTTTTAATAAAGGACTTGTCTGGGAAACTGAGCCAGGTGCTCTCTTCCCTCCCTGGCCCAGTGATCCAGTGAGTGCTGGAGGGCTAGAGCAGAGAGTCACTGACTGACAGTCTCTGCTCTCAGACCACAGCGGAGAGAGAAAACTAAGAGATCAGTGGTTCATCAATCTGAGGGGAGTTTTGTTAACCCTCATACTTCTCCTTTAACACTCTACTAAGGAAAGGTCCTTACCTGAAAACCCACTCTGGAAACTGGGAGCCATACACAAATCCTTCTTCAAAGGTTTGGAAATGCTCTAAAAATTCCTTTATTGTGTCCTTGGTAGTAGGGCACACTCCTTTACCGAAGAGATTGTCCACCATGGTGGGGTACAGGACCTCCCTGTCAATGAGAACAAGATACAACTTAGTTTTATACTGTTCCTCTTTATTCTTGTTGACATATTTAATAAACAGGTAAAGGATTGAAGTACATTACCCAATCAGAACTCACTCAACTGAAGTCAGACCAGCACAACATGGACACTGAACTGGTAACCTCTTACTAGCAGTTTAGGGGGCGGTAAAACTCCATGGCTGAGACCAGTTTTTACCATCCCACCAACTGCTCCCACTTTAGCTACAGAGGCAGCAGCTGGGGATGTACAATGATGCTTTGCTGCCTCAGCAGGAATTATAACCCCCATCACTTGCAGCAGGCGTAGCACCCACCAAAACGAGTGAAGTGAATGGGGCTGTTCTGCAAGTGACCAACAGCCACATGCAATGTATGCGGTTGCGGCAAGCTGGTACAAGATTCAAAGGGTTAAAGCAGGCGGTAAGGAGGTCATACAACGCCTCCTCACTTCCTGTCAAGTGCTATCTGAACAGTAGGGATGAGCTCGATGTTCGGGTCGAACATAGGTCCGACTCGAACATTGGGTGTTCGCCTGTTTGTCAAAAAACAAACATTATGGGGCGTTTGCGCCAAATTTCGAGCGGAACGTCCCATAATGCACTGCGAGATCGCAGATTGGCCAAAGCATGCACCATGACTTGCATGCTTTGGCCAATCCCAGCGCCCTCTGCTAAAAGAGCCATAATTGGCCAAAGGCAGGGTGCCTTTGGCCAATCATGGCTCAGGGGGACTAAGTCCACGCCCCACACTATATAAGGCTGCCTGCACATCAGCCCTGTGTAGTGTGTTGTTGGCGTGGACAGGGAGATAGTGTGATTTAGATTGAGGAGGCAGGTTATTCAGTTAGCTTCAGTGTACCTAATATATATACCGTATATATGGTATATACAGTCAGTCTCGTATATATATATATATATATATATATATATATATATATATATATATATATATATACATTTATATATATATATATATATATATATATTGTAAGATTGGGGGAATTAAACTCACGTAGCAGGTGCATTCACAATGAGCAGCGTCAGTCTAAACTGTAGTTTTAGGGCGTGGCAGCCCACCTTTATTGATAAAAGAAAAGTTCACTTATACACCTGTTGCCCATGCAGGGGTTTCTTCCACAAAACAAGAATGAACAAAATTACCAAGCCACCTGGCTTACGTGTTGGCAGCACTCCAGCATCACTCCATTCTATCCGATATACATCACGTGGTGGCAGCACTGCTGCTCCTCTTACCAGTTCTTTGACTGTGTCATTCAGCTCTTTCGCACTCTTGGCTCTCTAGCCTTCAGTTGCAGAGCCTTGCTGCTTGGCCCACCTCTCTCCCACTATACTCCCACAAGATCTTTACGTTCGGCGAATGAAAACCACCTTATGCCTAAACCATATAATTTTGCAGCAGTTGGTGGAAAAACTCTCCAAGTCTTTGGTGTATTTCTATGGAATAATCTTCCTGAGAGTATGTGGAAAATTAACTCGCTAATTCACTTTGGTAAGGTACTGAAGACTCACTTACTTTCCAATGTATATGGATAAAGGGACGTTTGCTATCTATCTGTGAGCACATTACTTAGAAGAGCATCATAGAAGATTCTGGAAGATTATTTACCTCACTCACGAAGATTTTTTTTTTGTTTAATATATTTTTATTGATAGAAATAGACAGTACAATAAAAGTAAATCAACTCTTTGAAGAAGCATCGTTACAGAGTAATACGTTGGGGAATATTACAGATGATGCATCATAGAGAGCATAAACGTTTCAATTGTCTATAAATAAAGAAAAAGAAGAGAGATAGAGAGATTACAGAAAAGGGAGGAGGAAAGAGATGGAAAAGAGGTAGGGAGGAAGAGATAAGAGGGCAGAAAAAAGATGGGGGGTGGACAAGCAGGGAAGGGTGGGGAAGGGGGAGAGCCGGGACACATGGCAGTCGTGTCGAGCACATCGCTAAACGAGCGTAATTAGTAAGACATCAGCTAAAAGGAGGAACCATATCAGAGAGTGGGAGAGAGGGTCACAATTTGGTGAAAAGAAGCCTCATGTGGTTTCAGACATGTAAGGGGGTGAAGAAATAATATCTAAATAACACTGTATAGAGATGAATGAAGACCAGGACGCCCAGATTAAGGAGTATTGTTCGCTGGTGTCTCTTGCAACGTGAGTGAGTTCTTCCATGAGACTAACCTCAGAAATCTTTTGCAACCATGTTTTGATTGAAGGAGTTTCAGGTTGACCCCAGAGACGAGGGATAATAGCTTTAGCTGCATTAAGAAGGTGTGGGACGATTGAACGTTTGTATTTGCCAATGGGTCTAGAGGTGGCGTGGAAAAGAACCGTCCACGGTTCAAGGGGGATTTGTACCTCAGTGATCTGGAATATCAAGTTTAAGACTTCTGTCCAGTAAGGACGAATGAGGGGACAAGACCACCAAATGTGGGCATGGGTGGCAATTTGACCGCAATTCCTCCAACAGAGTGGAGAATTACTAGGAAACATAAGGTGAAGCTTGGCAGGAGTGTAGTGCCATCTAGTAAGGAGCTTGAAGTTAGATTCAGTCATGGAAGAAGCCAGGGAAGAGACATGCGTAAGCTTAAGCATCTTATCCTTTTTTTTATTTGTAATAGTAGTCCCCAAATCCTTCTCCCACCGGGATAGATATTCTGGATACAAAGGGCATTGTAAGTCTAAAAGGGCCTTGTAAAATTGGGAGATAGAACGTGTAGGAGGGTCTCTAGGCAGAAAAACCTGTTCTATGCCGTTGAGATCTGGGATACCTCTTAAAGGGGTTGTAAAGGTTCGTCTTTTATTTACTAAATAGGTTCCTTTAAGCTAGTGCATTGTTGGTTCACTTACCTTTTCCTTCGATTTTCCTTCTAAATGTTGTTTTTCTTTGTCTGAATTTCTCACTTCCTGTTTCTACTCAGTAAGCTTTCCACCATCATCTGAGCGGTGGAAAGTCATTTAGAACAGCTTACTGAACACCTTACTGAGGAGGAACAGGAAGTGAGAAATTCAGACAAAGAAAACAAAGAAAAACAACATTTAGAATGGAAATGGAAGGAAAAGGTAAGTGAACCAACAATGCACTAGCTTAAAGGAACCTATTTAGAAAATAAAAAATGAACCTTTACAACCCCTTTAAGGGACGAGGTAGTGTATGGAAAAAAATACTCAATTGCTTGTATCTCCATTTGTCTAAGAATGAAAGTGAATTGTGACCCAAAATCTCAGACAAGGGCCTAAGACAATTGGACGAGACAACATGGTACAATAGGAGAGGGCCATCCGATGACCACTTCTGAAAACCTGAGTCAAGGAGACCCAGGCGAAGTATCTGTGAGACATCAAGGGAGTTAATGGGGAATTATAGAGCCATGTAAAATTCTTATGTAGATCATCCCAAATTTGTAGGGAAGATGAAGTGAGAGGCGAGGTAGTAGGGGATAGATCTCTAAAAAAAGAGCATGGGATCCAAGGGGTCACAGAGAGATCAGAGCCACATAAAGAATGTTCCAATTGGACCCATAATTTGGAGGCGGAGGCATATTTCCAGTCCGCTATCCGTGCTAATATAACTGCTTGATAGTAAGCTTTAAAATTAGGTAAAGCCAGGCCCCCTGAACACTTGGCTCTGAAAAGAGTCTCTCTAGAAACCCTGGGACGCCCATCCCTCCATATAAAACGGGACACTCACGAAGATTATTTCACCTATGGGACATTTGTTTGTTTATATTGCACATTGTCACTTTAGGCTGTTCTAGCCCTGATTTCAGTATTTGTATACTCATTAATGCGCTGATCACTTCCTAATTTCATTCACTATTGGTTTATATTCATTTACCCAATTAGATTGAGCAGCATTTTACATATTTATATATTTGGTGGCGCGAGAGCACCCCCACATTATTCCTGCACTTCACTCACATTCACTTTTGCAGCCACCATGGATGTGTTTACCTTCATGGATCACAGAAATATAAATTTAGATGAGGTATTCAATACGGACACTAAATCTAGATATACAGATCTAGAAAGCCTTGTTAGAAAATTAGGCCACAATTTAGAGAAGAAAGTAAATCTTTGGTGGGATATCAACACATTTGACAGATCCATCAGGGAACAAATTGTTCCAAGAAGGCTGAGATGGGATATCCCACCAAATGATGGATTAACTGATAAGGACTCCATGGACGAATGGTTCCAATTCTTTAACCTCCCTGGCGGTATGATTATGTCTGGAATTTTGTACCAAAAGCAGTACAATTATTTTGCATGGAAATTTGGTGTTTTACATTGTAGGCCTGTAATTCTTAGGCCTCGTACACACGACCGAACATGTCTGCTGAAACTGGTCCATCGGACCAGTTTCCGCGGACATGTTCGGTCGTGTGTACGGCCGAACGGACAATTTTCCGGCGGATCGGACAGGTTTCCAGCGGACAAATGTTTCTTAGCATGCTAAGAAACATGTCCGCTGGAAGCCTGTCCGTCGGAAATGTTCGGTCGTCTGTACGACTCACCGGACATGTCCGCTCGGCCGAAAGCCCTCGCATGCGTCAAAGTGATTCGACGCATGCGTGGAAGCATTGACCTTCCAGGGTCGCGCACGTCATCGTCGCGGCGTGGCCACGTCATCGTCGCGGCGTGTCCGCGCGGATTTCTGTTTGATGGTGTGTACAACCATCAGACAGAAATCTCCGAGCGGACATGTCCGATGAAAATGGTCCGCGGACCGTTTTCATCGGACATGTCCCCTCGTGTGTATGAGGCCTTAGGAATAACTCACTTAAATCTGTCCAAACAAGAGTCTAGTAGACATCCCGGGTATGATAAAGTTTGAAAGACAAAATCATAAATTATAATATAATAAATAACTATAAATAATTATAACAAATAATAATGTAATTATAAAAAAAAAATATTCAATAATGTAATCAAATCAAAAACACTAAAATTTGCTCAGTTGCAGAAATGTTGCTGTCATTACTTTTATTTTTTTATGACGAATTTGCCCACAAATCGCTATCGCTCAGTTCTGCAAGTGATTATAACTTATTATCGCTGTTTTCTAGCTGCTAAAAATCACTTTTGACATAAAGGGACACTTTTGGTTGCTATGGACAATCTACAGTTTGCAGGCAGAAAGAACAGTTTTTATTTTATAATTTTATAAAAGTACATGCAGAACACTGGGCAGACTACTAGGGACAAGGGGGGTGTATTGTTTACATACAGTACTGTAATCTGTAATATTACAGTATACTGTATGTATTGTGTTTATTTACTTTTTTGAATTTGGCGCCGTTCTCCACCCCCGTGCGTCGCAACGTCGCAGGGAACAGAGATCGGCGGCACACAGGCACTGTGTGAATCGAGCGAGGACGCCGCTCGCTCACACAGTGGGGATGCATCACAGGATCCAGGGACAAGGTAAGTAACTTGTGCCTGTGGATGCTGCGAGGCGGCCCCGAGTCTGGCTCGGGGATACCGCTTTTGGTATTGAAATCTTACCCCGAGTCAGACTCAGGAATACCGCCAAGGGGGTTAATGGAAAGAGTTTGGAGGCACTACATTTCCTCCTTAAATGCAAACAAAAGAAAATGAAAATGGTGGATAAATTAATTGAAGACACCAAATCTAAATTGGAACCGTACAAAGAATCCTCTGAAGTTAACACATTGGCTTCACAACTTAATAAGGATTTGGCAACTAAAGATCTAGAAACACAACAAAGGAAAATGAAAAAGCATCAACAAGATATTTCGGACTACAAACTGGATCAAGTATTCAAATGGCAAACTAAAATTGAAAAACCTCAACCATTATACGCATACTCTACTCCAGAAAGAGAGGTCAGAATACAAGAACCTCCACAGATCACCCACACTCTTAATTGGGAACATTATGTGGGAGACCCGAGACCCCAACAAGAGTACAGAGGAAATGGAACACAGGGATATCAAACTCCAAGAAAGTTCAAGAAAAAACCTTTTAAGAAACAGTACAAAAAAAACATTTAACAACAAAAGAAATTCAGAAAGGGATTATGGACATAATAGGGGACAGCCACAACACTATGAACAATATAGAAGGCCGGAAAGGAGCCCCTTACCTCTCCATAATAGATATGAACCCACCAGACACTACCAAGAACCATACCCGCACTATTATCAAAATTACTATGACCAGCCTACACAAAGATCTTTTTTATGTTTTTAATAATTTTTATTAAAGTTTTGTCATACAAAAATATATTCCAATAATAAAGCTCGACTTGACATTGTACAGTCTAAAAAACAGTACATGGGATTAATAAACTCAGTCATGACATCCAGGGGCCCCCCGGCATAACATTAATGAACAGTAAACAAACTTAAGCGTGGACTGGAACCCAAGAGCACCCCTAGACGTCCTCCAAAAGTCCACTGCCCCTCCTTGCATCCCAGATCAGAACAAGTGAACCGCCCAGCTAAAAGAGCCCACCCCCATCTACATATTGGGGGGCACAACTCCCCAGACCACACGGGCACCTCTCAAGCCAATTCAGACTGACAATGATCCTTAATAAACGTACTAACTGTAGCGGAGTACAATATTAAAATCCACGATCTCCGCTGGTATCGGGAGTCACTCTGACCCTTAAGGCCTGGATCTGACCCGCCAAAGAAGATACGATGCTAAAAACAAAGGCAAAGAAGAGGAAAAGAGAGTGAGGAAATAGAGGGGGGGGAAGAAGGAGCCCCAATTCAGCACCCAAAAGACTTCTGATCTAAGAACCAAGACTAAGCTAAAGTCATCATAGGATCATTTGTAAGGTAGCAAAGCCATGGGTCCCATACTTTGTGAAATAATTTCATTTTATCTTGGGCCAATGCTGTCAGCCTTTCATTTAGCATCAGCCAAGATAATTTACCTTTAAACTGCTCAAATGGTAGGGCAGCCAACCTCCCAATTCCTGGCAAT
Organism: Rana temporaria; assembly: GCF_905171775.1. Classification (NCBI taxonomy): domain Eukaryota; kingdom Metazoa; phylum Chordata; class Amphibia; order Anura; family Ranidae; genus Rana; species Rana temporaria. The sequence continues at coordinate 59,656,865 of NC_053492.1, forward strand.
GGTTATTTTAGCTGAAATAAAAATAAATGCCAAAATCAGCCTGCAGGGCTTGGAGGCCTCCACTACCCCGCACCCCAGTAATGCTTGCTTAGCCGATTTAGTCAGGTTTATCTGGGTGAGGGAGTAGATACAATTGTACACCCTGATCCAGAACCTCCTAACCTTGGGGCATGTCCACCAAATATGATAAGTGGTGCCAACCTGGCCACATCCCCTAAAACATAGCGGAGTGGCTCCCATCACAAAAGTAGCCAATCTGGCCGGCACCATATACCACCTCAGCAGAACCTTATAATTTGCTTCTATTATCAAAGTATTAATAAGAGACCGAGAAGCTGTCTCCGCTATCTTATGCCATTCGTCCAAATCAAGGGCTTCTTGTAAATCAATTTCCCATTGAACCATATAGTTCAGTTCGGTAGATAAGATCAGCAATATAGAGTATACCGCTGATATGTGACCCCTGATTTTATCATAATTACTACACAGATGTTCCATGGGGGTTCGAGTAGCTAAGTCGCTCTTACGAGCAAGGGTTTGCGCATAATGATAAATCTGAGCAAATCTATACCTTTCTGCTGGGGGCATATTATATGTATCGATCAAAGTCTGTTCGGATAACATACCCCTATGATCACAGAGGTCAGCGATCCTCATGAGACCTTTATTAGTCCACCATTCAAATGCATGGGGAGTGAGACCCGGGGTGAATGCTCTATTTCGAAGCAGAGGTGCCAACGGAGCATGGGGAGACTTAAATTTGTGAAATCTTGATAGTCTATCCTATATGTCCAAAGACAAAGATAAAGTGGGGCATAATATGGTAGGCCACTCCCTGACTGGGAGCCACAAAATATGAGAGATCAGGCTGGAACCGCAAGAGTGAGATTCCATGGCCATCCATATAGCTTGCGCCCGTTGAGAATGAAATCTAGAGAGCTGGGCCACCTGCGCAGCATAGAAATATTTCAGCAAATCCGGTAGACCAAGTCCATCCTTCTGCTTCAGCATATATAGAGTGCTTCTATTCACCCTGGGTCTCTTGTCCCCCCAAATAAATTGCAGAACTTTATTCTGGAACTGTTTAAGGTCATTGCGGGCCAATGAAACTGGCAAGGTACGGAAAAAGTACAATAATCGGGGTAGAACATTCATTTTTATCGAGTGTAGTCTGCCAAACCACGATGGTGGGTGAATTTGCCACTTAGCCAAATCTTCTGTCAACCGTTTAAAAAGGGCTGGATAATTCCCCCTGTATAACTTATCAAAAGATGAAGTCAAATGTACACCTAAATAGGGGAGTGCATCCAATTCCCATCGGAATTAAAATGATCGCTCGAGTGTAGCCTGAGTGGAGCTCAGTAACGATAGATTAAGCGCTCTTGACTTACTGTGGTTAATAGTCAACCCAGGGATGTCAGAGAAAGGTTGTAATATAGCATATAAATTGGGCAGGGAGGTGATCGGCGAAGTTGTCAGCAACAAATCATTCGCAAAGAGTATATATTTATGCTCATAATCTCCGCAAAATATACCTTGAACATCCTCACAAGCGCAAATTTTAATTGCCAACGGCTCTATCGCTAGTGCGAATAATAACGCCAATAACGGGCAACCCTGTCTTGTTCCCCTTTTAATTGTGAATGAGTGAGAGAAATATCCCTTGAGCATTAGAGAGGCACTCGAGGAGTCATATAATGTGTGGAGGAGACCCAGAAAGCGCCCCCCAAATCCGAAACGGGTGAGCACGTCAAATAAATAGTCCCAGGATAAGGAATCAAACGCCTTCTGGATGTCTAATGAAAGCAGCATTCCCCTCCTAACCCCCCTGCCATCCCAGTCGGACTGAACCGCCGAAATGAGATTAACCGACGGGTTTGATCTGATGCCTGCCTATTCGGGACAAAACCAGCCTGGTCAGGATGAATGCAACACTGAAGAAAAGTATTAAGCCTTTGGGCCAGTATTTTAGTTTAAAAAAATTTGATCCGTGTTGATCAAAGAGATCGGACGGTAATTGGCACAGTCCCCATGGTCTTTCCCAGGCTTCGGGATAACATTAACAAAGATCTTTTTTTAGACAGAGAGAGGAGAGACCATACACCCAGAAGAGATTACAGAGACAACCCCCGGTCACCCGGACGGAGGAACCAAGAACAACCCAGGTCACAGAGAAGGAGAACCCCAGAACCCAGAGTAAGAACTACACCCGAGAGAAGAGAGGATGCCGAGCGGGAAAGAGAACCCAAATGAAAAAGAAACAGCGAATAATGAGGGAGGGTATCTTTAACATCAGTGGTTCACCCCTCACCACTGAAGAAATCGCGGTCCTGGATAATGGCCTCAAATATGCTCCAGCAAAAAGTCTTAACACATTTGATACATTCATAGGTATCCAAAAATACATTAGGAAGATTAACATCAAAAAGTATATTATGGGAAATCCTATTAATACCACTATCACTAAACCAAATACCACAAACTCAGTACAACACAGCAATTTACATAACAACTCTGTGTTCAACCCATAAGTACACGATAACCATTTTATCGATGTTTTTAAAAAATTGGTGCTACAGGACCTTGACACAATTATAATTAAAAAAGCCACTAATCCGATACACATTCAAAAGGGAATACAATCTTTAATGAAACGATCGGATATTGTAATCCGCCCGGCCGAAAAAGGCGGGGGAGTAGTTGTACAATCTAAGGAACAATACCAGACAGAAATTAAAAGACAACTACAGGATACAGATACTTATACAAAATTATTAGGTAACCCTACAAACCAATACAAAAAAGAACTGGAAAAATTGATCCATTTAGGATAAGTTTACTTTATGTGAACTTAAGAAACAGGCATAGATTTGAATTACAAACAACTGTTAGGTAATGACTCACTATGATTCCACAAGGGCCCTTTGCCGGAACCAGCAATTAAGATAGCAAATAAAAGGTCAAACTAAAGAATAGTGCTCTTCACTTAAACTAAAGTAGGAAGTCTATGCTCGCGAGCTCCCTCTAGCGAGCAGTTCCGCAGAACAGTTAATATCACGTTGCGGTCGGTTAGTGCACGTTAAATTTGTAATCTACAAGTGGCAATCAGGAAGAAAGTACACAACGAAGTATCGGGAACAGTAAACGTTGGTGAACTGATCGCGCATCAGCGTCAGTCACTTCTATGAACATTTAAACAGTTAACTGGGCCTTTAAGAGCCAGCCGGAGGCTGAACGTGTGTCTGCGGCCTGTGGGGTGGCACTAAGGTGTCTGTCTATGTGGAAGTCAAAAGCTGAGCATATGCTCTCTCACCCGACAGGCCGATCCGCCTGAATTCTCCTCAGAAGGCGCGCGTTGGTGAAGGACTGCTCCACAGCACAAGGATCCCGGACGGGGGTGGCTCCACTGTTTCAGTTGTCAGCTGGGCTGCCTCTTCGATCTTCGGGAACACGGGCTGGATGCTGGAGTCTTGCTTCTTTCCGGATGGCTGATCTCTCGGTGGATTTAGGCCCAGGCTTCTGGCCTATTCGCACGGTGGTGCTCTGTCAGCAGCTCCGCAGAGGAGAAGATGCAGGTCCCGAGAGAGCGAAATCAGCCGCGCCCTCTCTTTAAGTAACCTCCCCCATAAGTCTGTGCGGAGGTTTCACATGTTCTAATGTCGCAGGGCATTGTGGGATGTGTAGTCTGTTTCTCCTAAGAGTCAATGGAGTCCATATCTCCCGCTACTTGCAATCCCACAATGCATAACTCCTTAAAGTTAACTCACATATTTACAAGCATGAATAAAGTCCAGTGGGCATAGCCTGTCATTAGACTTCTGACAGGACGACCCCGCTACATAAGCAAATAAATGGAATTGCCATGGGAGCTAAATTTGCCCCTAGCGTGGCAAATGCATTCATGGCACAGTGGGAGGAAGACTCAGTGTACTCAGATATACCAATGGAACTTACACCATATAAAAGGTATATAGATGACATACTCATTGTCTGGAATGGCAGTAAGGAATTGCTAGAAAAATTCCTACAAAAATTGAATCACAACGACAAGAACATCTCACTCACATGGAATATTAGTAACCAATGTGTCAATTTCCTAGATTTAGATATCTCAGTAATGGATAACAAATTGACAACTAGAACACATTTCAAGAATATAGATGCCAACAGTTACTTATCCATGAGAAGTTGTCACCACAAATCATGGCTATTTAATATTCCAAAGGGACAACTTGTGAAATAAGGGAATATATTTTGTACATAAAGTGTCAATATAAAACCACAGCGCTATGAGAATAAATTAATATTCAAATCTAAATATGCAAACACAAGTGTACAATGTGATATCACAATGTTAAGTAAATAACTTATAAACTTGTAAACATGCAAAGTAAGTGAAAAAAAGTGAGAAAAAGTTCGTGACGCTACAGAATACGTAACGTATTCAAAAAAGAAAATTCATGTGACTTCAAGAGTAGTTGATCCACTTTCCAGGACTTCCACCACACCTCAGTGTTCAGTGCTCCAATCCCCCTCACAGTGGACACTCACCACAATCATATGCCTCCCACTCTCGTGTTTGGCTAACGAGCTTGTAATAAGAGTATCTCCAGGGTATCACCAATATACATCCAAATGTTAATTCCGAGAAGTTTCCAAAGTGATAATGCAAAACAAGAGAAAAAATGCACAATACAGGTAGTGCAGAATTATTAGGCAAGTTGTATTTTTGAGGATTTATTTTATTATTGAACAACAACCATGTTCTCAATGAACCCAAAAAACTCATTAATATCAAAGCTGAATATTTTTGGAAGTAGTTTTTAGTTTGTTTTTAGTGTTAGCTATTTTAGGGGGATATCTGTGTGTGCAGGTGACTATTACTGTGCATAATTATTAGGCAACTTAACAAAAAAAAATATATACCCATTTCAATTATTTATTTTTTACCAGTGAAACCAATATAACATCTCAACATTCACAAATACACATTTCTGACATTCAAAAACAAAACAAAAACAAATCAGTGACCAATATAGCCACCTTTCTTTGCAAGGACACTCAAAAGCCTGCCATCCATGGATTCTGTCAGTGTTTTGATCTGTTCACCATCAACATTGCGTGCAGCAGCAACCACAGCCTCCCAGACACTGTTCAGAGAGGTGTACTGTTTTCCCTCCTTGTAAATCTCACATTTGATGATGGACCACAGGTTCTCAATGGGGTTCAGATCAGGTGAACAAGGAGGCCATGTCATTAGTTTTTCTTCTTTTATACCCTTTCTTGCCAGCCACGCTGTGGAGTACTTGGACGCGTGTGATGGAGCATTGTCCTGCATGAAAATCATGTTTTTCTTGAAGGATGCAGACTTCTTCCTGTTACCACTGCTTGAAGAAGGTGTCTTCCAGAAACTGGCAGTAGGACTGGGAGTTGAGCATGACTCCATCCTCAACCCGAAAAGGCCCCACAAGCTCATCTTTGATGATACCAGCCCAAACCAGTACTCCACCTCCACCTTGCTGGCGTCTGAGTCGGACTGGAGCTCTCTGCCCTTTACCAATCCAGCCACGGGCCCATCCATCTGGCCCATCAAGACTCACTCTCATTTCATCAGTCCATAAAACCTTAGAAAAATCAGTCTTGAGATATTTCTTGACGTTTCAGCTTGTGTGTCTTGTTCAGTGGTGGTCGTCTTTCAGCCTTTCTTACCTTGGCCATGTCTCTGACTATTGCACACCTTGTGCTTTTGGGCACTCCAGTGATGTTGCAGCTCTGAAATATGGCCAAACTGGTGGCAAGTGGCATCTTGGCAGCTGCACGCTTGACTTTTCTCAGTTCATGGGCAGTTATTTTGCGCCTTTGTTTTTCCACACGCTTCTTTTGACCCTGTTGACTATTTTGAATGAAACGCTTGATTGTTCGATGATCACGCTTCAGAAGCTTTGCAATTTTAAGAGTGCTGCATCCCTCTGCAAGATATCTCACTATTTTTGACTTTTCTGAGCCTGTCAAGTCCTTCTTTTGACCCATTTTGCCAAAGGAAAGGAAGTTGACTAATAATTATGCACACCTGATATAGGGTGTTGATGTCATTAGACCACACACCTTCTCATTACAGAGATGCACATCACCTAATATGCTTAATTGGTAGTAGGTTTTCGAGCCTATACAGCTTGGAGTAAGACAACATGCATAAAGAGGATGATGTGGTCAAAATACTCATTTGCCTAATAATTCTGCACTCCCTGTAGTGTAAAAACGTAAGACCAGTTTATTAAAACACTCAAATGAACCTTCAAAAGTTGCACTCACAAATCAGAATCACAAAAACAGCTTTGTGTGATAGCAGATCACTGCACACTTCAAACTCCTTAACTGTAGATAATAGTGGTCACGGCGGACCCTCGATTAACCGAATGATCTCACCGCAATCCTTGGCACAGCACACCACCTCAAATGATAACTCCTTCACTCGATAACACAAAAACAGCTGAAAGATGGTTGCAAACACTCCTAGATGTAACTTGGAACTTCTTTTCTCTCTTTCCTTTTCAAACATGGATTAGGCCACGCCCCGACATGTTTCGACTTCCTGTCTTATTCATGGGTATGGCCAAATCCCCACTTCCCTCTTTTATATATACCTGGGGTTATATAGCAGCGAATCAGAGCAGAGAGTGACGAGACGCCATCCTCTGCTTGTGTGTATCGCTCTATCTGGCAGCGAATACGTCACCGGGTCACGTGCAATGGCGCGTCCAATAGGGTGAAAGCATCGCCGTATCTATGGGCGGGAGCTGTGTATGACGTCTCACTCGTCAGTCCAGCAGCACTGAGCGCAGCCAATCATGCTGCGTATCTCTTGTGACACGTTGCCTTGCCGGAAATGACGAGTGAGTGTTGTCTATCGTCAAGGTGCCGCGTTGTCCTAGCAACGGGGGACGCGACCAGCTGGTCACAGCTCCCGCCCATAGATACGGCGATGCTTTCACCCTATTGGACGCGCCATTGCACGTGACCCGGTGACGTATTCGCTGCCAGATAGAGCGATACACACAAGCAGAGGATGGCGTCTCGTCACTATCTGCTCTGATTCGCTGCTATATAACCCCAGGTATATATAAAAGAGGGAAGTGGGGATTTGGCCATACCCATGAATAAGACAGGAAGTCGAAACATGTCGGGGCGTGGCCTAATCCATGTTTGAAAAGGAAAGAGAGAAAAGAAGTTCCAAGTTACATCTAGGAGTGTTTGCAACCATCTTTCAGCTGTTTTTGTGTTATCGAGTGAAGGAGTTATCATTTGAGGTGGTGTGCTGTGCCAAGGATTGCGGTGAGATCATTCGGTTAATCGAGGGTCCGCCGTGACCACTATTATCTACAGTTAAGGAGTTTGAAGTGTGCAGTGATCTGCTATCACACAAAGCTGTTTTTGTGATTCTGATTTGTGAGTGCAACTTTTGAAGGTTCATTTGAGTGTTTTAATAAACTGGTCTTACGTTTTTACACTATTGTGCATTTTTTCTCTTGTTTTGCATTATCACTTTGGAAACTTCTCGGAATTAACATTTGGATGTATATTGGTGATACCCTGGAGATACTCTTATTACAAGCTCGTTAGCCAAACACGAGAGTGGGAGGCATATGATTGTGGTGAGTGTCCACTGTGAGGGGGATTGGAGCACTGAACACTGAGGTGTGGTGGAAGTCCTGGAAAGTGGATCAACTACTCTTGAAGTCACATGAATTTTCTTTTTTGAATACGTTACGTATTCTGTAGCGTCACGAACTTTTTCTCACTTTTTTTCACTTACTTTGCATGTTTACAAGTTTATAAGTTATTTACTTAACATTGTGATATCACATTGTACACTTGTGTTTGCATATTTAGATTTGAATATTAATTTATTCTCATAGCGCTGTGGTTTTATATTGACACTTTATGTACAAAATATATTCCCTTATTTCACATACTATTTATTTAAGCAGCAGCTAGGCGCTTCAACTTCTTTCCATCTGGCGCAGTAGTGGGTTATCAGTCGGGCGCAGTTTTTTGATACCCCAATCATCACATTTCTATACTTTTTAACTATTAGCAGCCATGGAATCTATCAATTTTTTGATGAATAGGCAATTGAGTGCTGACACGATCTTCTCCACCAGTCAGGAAATGACAGACTGTGAGGAGGATTATCCAGGGATTTTAAAAACCCTGGAAATTTTATTAGAAAAACAAATTAAAGCCTGGTGGGATGTGTTTACATTCGAGCACTATAATAAGGAGGAACTGATTTTTAGGAGTTTAAGGTGGGAGGTGACTCCCCAGGATGGTCTCTATGAGACTAAATATATGGATGAATGGAAGAAATTCTTTAACAAAGTGGGGATGGAATTACAGGTGCTGGTCCTGAAAAGGAAACAGATAAAATTAAGTTTGATCAATGAAAAAATTAAAATCATACAAGATAAATTAGCACCAATTAATGACTCTGCTATGATTAAAGAATTCAATACGAACATGAAGAAAAAATTGGAGAAGACTGATAGGGAGACACAAAAGAGAAAGGTTAAGAAATATAACCGAGACTCCGAGGATTTTAAAAATGACAAGATTTATGCTTGGCAAATTGCTGCCAGAGCTGAAAACGGTAATGAGGAAGTGAAGCCTACACAAAAATTAAATACCGTTAGCCAGAAAAAGGATTCGATTAAACATACTACCAGTAAAGCCATACTGAGGAAAAATGAACATCTACTGCCTAATCAGAGACGGAATTCTGACTCACAGGCTTCTGGGAGTGGACAGTATGGCCCACAATTCGAATCACCTGCAGCACCTAGACGAGAGAGAGATGATTATCAATATGGTCATGGTCATCAATCACCTCGCCCTTATTACACACAGGGTGAACAGAACCATTGTCAGTATTATCCTCAACAAGAATATCAACAATGGTATGCACACCCAGCACCCAATTATTATCATCATCCACCGCAGCCTTTTTTAGGGCAGAGGGGGAGGGGGAGAGGAGCAACCCCAAAGAGACCCCCTCACAATGGTCACAACAAGGGGGGGGACAGGAATGGTCATCCATATCCTCACCCCAAGAATGGAGACTACCCCCAAAGAGAAGAAGGGGCTGTAGGGCCGGACGGAGAAAGCAATCCAAAGAAAAGACCGAGGAAAACCTAAGTACAGGGATCTTTAATTTAAGCAAAGTAGAGTTGAATTTGAAAGAATTGAACATACTTAATACTGGTCTAAAATGTGCACCAAGGAGAGTCATGAACAAGTTCAATTTGTACATTGACACTCATAAATTTATAAGGACTCTTAATATGAAAAAATACTTCTTGAGTCATCCGGCAGAATCATCTTTTAAGAGTACTGCCGCCCCAGCACATATAGATAGCGGCCTAAAAAATAGATCCCTATTTAATCCCCAAAACCCGAATAATCATTACATCGAGGTCTTCAAGCATTTGGTGTTGAAGGATATTGATGAACTACCGCAAAAGAAGAAGGTGAACCCTGAATTTATAAAAGAAGGAATAAAAAGCCTTGAAAACAACAAGGAGATCATCATCCGCCCTGCAGATAAGGGAGGCGGAGTGGTCGTTATGGATAAAGAGTTTTATCTGAATCAATTGACTACACTGTTAAGCGACCCTGTGACCTACAGAAGATTGGGTTCAGACCCTACTGAGGACTACAAATCGCAATTGGGTGCTCTAGTTTGTTGGGGATACCGCACGCAGGCTCTTAATGCCAAAGAAAAGGCTTATTTAGCCCCCTCTGTATGTAGGACTCCAGTGATATACACGTTACCTAAGATTCATAAACACCCAACAGTCCCACCAGCCCGACCCATTGTAAATGGGATTGGCTCTGTGACTGCTAGGTTGGGAGAGTACTTAGATAAGTTTCTCCAGCCGAGTGTTCGTAATACTAGGGCGTTCCTGAAAGATACAACGGATTTATTAACATCTTTAGAGTTATTAAATATCAACCCTGGGTCCAACATCATATTGGTAACAGCGGACGTAGCGTCCCTTTATACTATAATCCAGCATGAGGACGCTGCGCTGGCATTAAACTGGGCACTGAGTAGGAGGGATGACATCCCTCATGTCCAAAAGAAATTTTTGGGCCAAGCTCTGGAGTTCTGCATGGCGCACAACTATTTTTGGTTCAATGGCTTTTTCTTCTCGCAACAGGTTGGCGTGGCTATGGGGGCTAAGTTTGCCCCCAGCCTCGCCAACCTGTTTATGGCGGAGTGGGAGGATAGATATATCTTCTGCAATCAGAGACAACAGCTCATCTTCTATCGCAGATTCATCGACGATCTCTTACTAATTTGGGAGGGATCGGAGGTGGATCTCAGATTGTTCCTGACAGATCTCAACAACAATAAGAATAACATCAAGCTTGAATATAATATTAGTATGAATTCAGTAGATTTTCTTGATGTCAACATTGAACATCTAAATGGGAAATTGAAGACGAAAGTACATTTCAAAACAACCGATCGTAACAGCTACTTGTCGATCCGGAGTGGACATCATCCGGCGTGGATAAGCAATATCCCGAAAGGACAGTTCCTAAGAGTAAGGAGAAACTGTACTGAGGAATCAGACTATTTAGAACAAGCAACTATGTTGAAACAGAGATTTGTACAGAAGGGATACAATGAAGCGAAATTGAATAACATCATAAGAGATGTAGCAGAAGTACCGAGGGAACAATGTTTAAGGAAGAGGGCATCTGTTGAGTCTAACAGCCAGCATCAATGGGGTTTTTTAACAGGCTTTCATTCCCAATACAAGGATGTTGAAACGATTTTTCGTAAACACTGGCACATCCTAGCCAGAGACACACATTTGGGTACTATAATACCGGATCATCCTCGGTTTATCTACCGAAAGGCACCAAATTTCGGAGATAAAGTTGTCCGGAAAATTCTGGACCCCCCAACTCCCTCCATTAAAATTGACTTGAAAGGTTTTTTTCCCTGTGGAAGATGTATATGTTGTCGAACAGTCAAAATACACAACAGGGGGATATGTCAAGTAAGAGGAAGCGATGGTAGTGCTTTTGAGATCAAAGAATTTAGCACATGTAACTCCTCTTACGTGGTGTATCTATTATGGTGTCCATGTGGTCTACTCTATGTGGGGAGGACAAAGAGATTGCTTAGGGTGCGAATCGCTGAACATTTGGCGAACATTAAAAAGGGCTTTGAATATCATAGCGTCTCAATGCATTTTAAGAAAAGACACAAGCAGGATCCATCTTTGATTCAATTCTGTGGTATTGATGTGGTATATTTCGGGTGGAGGGGTTCAAATAGAATTAGGGACCTCTCACAACGCGAAACCCAGTGGATATACCTGCTTAGATGTCTTCAGCCTAGGGGTTTAAACATAGAGGTTGACCTCAATTGTTTTATTAACAACTCTTGACAGATTTAATTTCTCCAATTTTTTCTTTTCCTTTTTTGTTCTTATTGTATAACTGTGTTATTGATATATGCTATAGGTGAACACTGACCTCAATATACAATGTGTCGTATAGTTCGTATCTGGACTGTACCAGATTACTGGTATGCAGGACTATTAGCTAAGTAGCATGGGTGATACCAGTTAAACCCTTGTCTCTGCAATTGTCAGTATGTGGTCAGACATCTAGTTTATATTTTCATACATTTTGTATGTTTATTCAAATGTTTATTTAATTGGTCTTACTATTGTGATGTCAGAAATGTTCCACCCATGAATTATTGGATCATTTGTGATCAATAGTCACCATTAACCATTCATTCCTTGATCAAATTAAGTAGTATTTTTAATTTATATGCAGTTAGTTTGTGTACTTATACACATGCATGATGCCCAATACTCTTATAATAGTGAGTATATGTATACATTGTGTTTGATGAATTGATTTAGTCTAGATTAATTTATTAAAGATAATGCTAGTAGTGGTATTTGTATATCAGATCGAAGTTATAGTGCTAATTTTATATTTGATTTTAAATATTGATTGTATTTTATATTTTTTATTTAGTGTGTAATAACTGGGGATTGGTGGTCATGGGGACTCTCGAGAGACCGTCCCCTGATTTATGATTAAATTCCCCTAGTTTTTGAAAAATTACTGTTACACTCACACAAAAAATTAATAATTCTAATACTGATCTGCTAGTATGGTCCTTCTTTAACAATTAGTAAACCGCTGTGTGATATGTCAATGTGCCATATGTACATTGCACTTCCGTCTGGGCTTTTGCTGCGATCAATTGTTTATTGGCTGCGACGTGCATGTGACCAGCTGGTCGCGTCCCCCGTTGCTAGGACAACGCGGCACCTTGACGATAGACAACACTCACTCGTCATTTCCGGCAAGGCAACGTGTCACAAGAGATACGCAGCATGATTGGCTGCGCTCAGTGCTGCTGGACTGACGAGTGAGACGTCATACACAGCTCCCGCCCATAGATACGGCGATGCTTTCACCCTATTGGACGCGCCATTGCACGTGACCCGGTGACGTATTCGCTGCCAGATAGAGCGATACACACAAGCAGAGGATGGCGTCTCGTCACTCTCTGCTCTGATTCGCTGCTATATAACCCCAGGTATATATAAAAGAGGGAAGTGGGGATTTGGCCATACCCATGAATAAGACAGGAAGTCGAAACATGTCGGGGCGTGGCCTAATCCATGTTTGAAAAGGAAAGAGAGAAAATAAGTTCCAAGTTACATCTAGGAGTGTTTGCAACCATCTTTCAGCTGTTTTTGTGTTATCGAGTGAAGGAGTTATCATTTGAGGTGGTGTGCTGTGCCAAGGATTGCGGTGAGATCATTCGGTTAATCGAGGGTCCGCCGTGACCACTATTATCTACAGTTAAGGAGTTTGAAGTGTGCAGTGATCTGCTATCACACAAAGCTGTTTTTGTGATTCTGATTTGTGAGTGCAACTTTTGAAGGTTCATTTGAGTGTTTTAATAAACTGGTCTTACGTTTTTACACTATTGTGCATTTTTTCTCTTGTTTTGCATTATCACTTTGGAAACTTCTCGGAATTAACATTTGGATGTATATTGGTGATACCCTGGAGATACTCTTATTACAAGCTCGTTAGCCAAACACGAGAGTGGGAGGCATATGATTGTGGTGAGTGTCCACTGTGAGGGGGATTGGAGCACTGAACACTGAGGTGTGGTGGAAGTCCTGGAAAGTGGATCAACTACTCTTGAAGTCACATGAATTTTCTTTTTTGAATACGTTACGTATTCTGTAGCGTCACAAACTTTTTCTCACTTTTTTTCACTTACTTTGCATGTTTACAAGTTTATAAGTTATTTACTTAACATTGTGATATCACATTGTACACTTGTGTTTGCATATTTAGATTTGAATATTAATTTATTCTCATAGCGCTGTGGTTTTATATTGACACTTTATGTACAAAATATATTCCCTTATTTCACATACTATTTATTTAAGCAGCAGCTAGGCGCTTCAACTTCTTTCCATCTGGCGCAGTAGTGGGTTATCAGTCGGGCGCAGTTTTTTCATACCCCAATCATCACAAAGGGACAACTTACAAGAGTCAAAAGGAACTGCACACATGAAGAAGATTTTAAACAGCAAGCCACATTCATTGGGAATAGATTTAAAGATAAGGGTTACACAGATGATTTTATTCAGAAACAGATTGAAGTAGTATCAAAAATGGATAGGAAAGCAATGCTACAAGGGTCAAAGACTAAACAACGCAATACGGAGGCACCAATGCTTATTTTAGATTATAATATACAACATCGTGAGGTTGAAAAATTAATAAAAAACACTGGCACATACTTAAAAGTGACAGACACTTAGGCCCAGATTCACGTAGATAGGCGCAAAAATGTGCGGGCGTAACGTATCTCATTTACGTTATGCCGCCGCAAGTTTTTCAGGCAAGTGCTTTATTCACAAAGCACTTGCCTGTAAACTTGCTGCGGCGTAGCGTAAATCACGCGGCATAATTCAAATTCGGCAGGTAGGGGGCGTGTATCATTCAAATGAAGAGCGTCCCCGCACCGAACGAACTGCGCATGCGCCATCCGTCAAAAAATCCCAGTGTGCATTGCTCCAAATGACGTCGCAAGGACGTCATTGGTTTCGTCGTGAACGTAAATGATGTCCAGCCCCATTCACGGACAACTTACGCAAACAACGTAAATTTATAAATTTTAGACGCGGGAACGACGGCCATACTTAACATTGGCTGCGCCTCATAGACCCAGGGGCAACTTTACGCCAGGAAAAGCCTAACGTAAACGTTGTAACTTTACTGCGTCGGCCGCGCGTACGTTCGGAAATTCGCGTATCTAGCTAATTTGCATACTCGACTGGGAAATCGATGGAAGTGCCACCTAGCGGGCCTAAAAAAAATTGCATTTAAGATCCGACGGCGTAAGAGACTTACGCTTGTCGGATCTAATGAATATCTATGCGTAACTGATTCTAAGAATCAGTCGCATAGATACGACGGCACTAGGCAGAGATACGACGGCGTATCTGGAGATGCGCCATCGTATCTCTTGAGAATCTGGGCCACAAAATATTTAACCAGATAAGCCCAATATAGTCTACAAAAGAGCCCCGACACTGAGAGATATAGATGTAAAAAATGTGGTGGAACCACCACCTAATAAAGGTTATAATTTTTTCACAAGTAAACGATTTGTCCCGTGCAAATACTGTTATGCATGTAGGCATTCAAAAAGACCTCAAAATAAAAGGCTGGATTTTACCTCTACTAAAACAGGACAAACATATACCATCAAGGATTTTATTAGTTGCCACACAGAGGTGGTGGTATATGTATTATAATGTACGTGTAACTTACAGTACGTAGGCAGAACAAAAAGACTACTCATGGTCAGGATTAGGGAACACATTCAAAAATATAAGAAAAGGTTTCCCTAAACATAATGGCCCGGATTCACATACATCGGCGCATATTTATGCCGCCGTACCGTATCTCTTTTACGCTACGCAGGCGCAGCGCACAGAGGCAAGCACTGGATTCACAAAGCACTCGCTGTTAAAGATACACTGGGTTTCCTCGGCGTAAGCCAGTGTAGGTGGGCGTAAGCCATGCTAATGAGGCGTGACCCCATGCAAATGATGGGCCAAGCGTCATAGAAGTACTGAAAATGAACAGCGCATGCGCCGTCCCATGGCCGCATCCCAGTACACATGCTCAGAATCATGTCGAAACAACTGCTTAAGATACGTCGAATCACTGCCTACGAAGTGAACTTAACCTACGCCTAGTCATATTCACGTACAACGTAAACGACAAAAGATACAACGGCTTGTGTTCCCTGGTCCATACCTTTGCATGAGTTGCGCCTCCTATATGGGGAATAACTTTATGCCGGATTTACGACTTACGGAAACCGCGTATATTATGCGCCGGTCGCAACTACGTTCGTGAATCGGCGCATCTCCCTCATTTGCATATGTGCATAGAAAATCAATGGGAGCTGCAAATGCGCCCAGCGTAAATATGCGCTCACGATACGATGGCGTAGGAAAGTTACGTCGATCAGGTGAAGCCTATTTTCAGGCGTATCTCAGTTTATGGGCACGGCGTATAGATACGACGGCGCATACTTACACTTACGCGGTGTATCTGGAGATACGTCGGCGTAAGTGCTTTCTGAATCCAGGCCAATGTTAGCAAACACTTTGCCCAATTCCACAATAAAGACCCCTCACATTTGTCCTTTTGGGCAATAGAAAAATACAAGAAACCATGGAGAGGGGCACACTTGGTCAGATCCATCAGCCAAAAAGAATCCAGGTGGATATATAGGCCCGGATTCAGAAAGGAGTTACGACGGCGTATCTCCAGATACACCGTCGTAACTCTGAGTGTGAGGCGTCGCATCTCTGCGACTGATTCATAGAATCAGATACGCCTCACTGTTGCCTAGATACGAGCGGCGTAAGTCTCCTACGCCTTCGTATCTTGGTGTGCATATTTAAGCTGGCCGCTAGGGGCGCTTCCGTAGATTTACGCGTAGAATATGCAAATGAGCTAGATACGCCGATTCAGAAACGTACGTGCGCCCAGCGCATTGATTTACGTTGTTTACTTAAGGCTTTTTTCGGCGTAAAGTTACCCCTGCTATATGAGGCGTAGCAAATGTTAAGTATGGACGTCGGGACAGCGTAAAATTTTGCGTCGTTTGTGTAAGTCGTACGCGAATAGGGCTGTGCGTAAGTTACGTTCACGTCTAAAGCATTGACTATTTGTGGCATAATTTGGAGCATGCGCACTGGGATACTTTCACGGACGGCGCATGCACCGTTCGTTAGGAGCGTCAATTACATGGGGTCACGATTAATTAGCATACAACATGCCACCTACCAGCCTATTTTTAATTAGGCGGGCTTACGCCGGCCCATATACGCCGTAATTTCGGGCGCAAGTTCTTTCTGAATACGGGACTTGCCTCTCAAAGTTACGGTGGCGTAGCGTATATGAGATACGCTACGCTCGCCTAAAGATAGGCATTTCTTTCTGAATCCCGGCCATAGTTTGCAGACAATGGTACCTGGTGGAATGAATGTGGAGTTTGACCTTAACTGTTTCTTAAATCATTTTTAAATCATTTTAACTTTATCAATTTTATGTATTTTAATGTCATGCAATTTTAATGGTAATATTAATATTCCAGTAGTGATATCATTATTAGCCATGTTTTATAGAATATATTTAATTTTATTTACTGTATTTAACCTTATGACTTCAGTGGTTATAATTCTTGTTATACTTGATGCAGTCAATTTTATGCCAATGTATTATTATTCCAGTTTTTGGCCATAAAAGCCTGCAAACACACTGGCCCAGATTCACAGAAAGCAAGGCGCACATTACGCCGCCGTAGAGCAAACACTGTACGCTACACCAAGGCAGTGCAGAGAGGCAAGCATTGCATTCAGCAAGCCAGTGCTCCCAACGCTGCGCCAGCATGGCATGGGTTTCGAAGGCATACGCCGGCGTAGGTGGAAGTGGGCGTGACCCCATGCAAATGATGGGCCGAGCGCCAGACAGGTACGTATCACGAACTGCGCATGCTCTGTGACGTGGACGCACCGCTCTGCACCTGCTCATAACCATGCCGGCACAACTGCCTAAGCTACACCGGATCACTGCGTACGCCGTGAACATAACGTACGCCCAGCCAGACACACGTCCAACGCACAATACGCCAGCTTGTTTTCCCTGGTGCAGACCTGAGCATGTCTGTTGCTGGGTTGCACCTCCTTTATGTGGAATAACATTACACCGGACGTACAACTTACGCGCATCTCGCCGTATTTCCCTCATTTGCATGTTTGAATGGCTAATCAATGGGAGCGGCACTATGCTCCCAGCCTAAATGTACGCACACCCTACACCAGCGTAAGCAAGATACGTCGGCGGGGTGTAGCATGTTTTTAGGCGCATATTAGTATGTGGGTCTGGCACACAGATACGACGGCGCACATTTGCACTTACGACGGCGAAACTTGTTATACGTCGGCGTAAGTGCTTTGTGAATCTGGACCACTGTTTCTAACCTGCAAAATGGCGAGCTCCTTGGAGGAGACGTGCACTCCGCTAAAATGGCCGCCGGGAATATACTGCTATACATTAAAGTAGTCTAATCCCTTTTAATAAGGATTATCAATGCGAATACCAACCCACAAAATGGCCGCCGTTGTACTTCCGCTCTCTGTGTATAAATGAAAAGATTTCTGAACAATCCGGCACCTCTGATGAAGCCACGTGACGTGGTGTAACATGTAAGGGCTGGAAATACCAGAAGTAACACGGAACTCGTCTGCTACCCCGATTTTAGCAAGCAAATATCCCTACCCCAGTTTCTAAACCATAGAAAGAAATTCGGTCCCAGCCATCCACATCTTCAGCATCTGAATGCTAGCTTGGCCAAATTGCCAGCACTGCAGCTGCTGCCTTTTCAACTGGTAGACTCTGCCCCGTTTTGTGATATTGTGGAATGTGCGGTACCTCAGTGGCAAGTTACCAAACACCATTTCTTTTCATGGAAGACCATTCCAGTGCAACAGGGCGGGAGCATAGCATAGGTTGTAGGACTTGGAGCGGTACTTTTTTTCACCACTTATGACATTGTTTTCAGGTCCAGGGAACCCTCCGCTAATTTTTTTTTTAATTTACAGAAGATAGTACATCAGTGCAATCGGTAGGTTTTAGTGCAGACATTTTCAAGCAGGGGTCCTCCAGTGGTTGCTAAGGCTCCATTCACATTTATGCGACAAAACGCCCGACGCCGGACGCTTCTGCCGCTAGAGGGGAGAATTCCCATTGCTGTCTATGGAGATGGTTCACATCTCATAGACGCCGAACGCCTGTCGCCTGAAAAAAAGTCCCGGACCCCTTTTTTTCAGGCGACATTGGCGTTCGCCCATTGACAGCAATGGGAAGAATCTGAAAAAAAAAAAAAAAAAAGATACACACTCGCGGCAAAATACGCCGCTGTCGCATAGATGTGAATGCAGCCTAAGGGTTCATTGAGCAATGAGCAATTTCTGATACACAGACAAGTAACAACTGACACCATTGATCATTTTAGCTACAGTTACAGGGGAATTCTTGCTCTGGGGGGGGGGGGGGGGTCTCAGCAGGAGGGAGAGGCCAGGAGCACCGGCGGGGGCCTGAGAAGAAGAGTATTGGGGCTGCTCTGTGCAAAACCATTTAATTTTTTTGAAAAGCTGAACCTTTTTTTTATAATCAAAGTTTGAGCTTTTAAACAATACAAAAGTGAACAGGGGGAATTTCATGGGGTATAAATACTTTTTCAAGGCACTGTAATTGTTTTATTGCCATTATGTCCCTAATAGAGAATTTCCTCTCACTCCCTGTTATGGAGACACTCGTAATCTGAAACATATAAAATTGTTTCTGCATATCTCCAGGTCTTGTATTAAGCTGCAAGACTTCTGGAAAAGGGTTGGCGATATAACAAAAAATACATGGATGTTAATCGTGGCAAGAATCCAGGTTCCAACCACCTTCACCGCTCTAGGCTGTCCAGGAAGAAAGCCAAACAATCAAATGTGTACAAGGATTAATATCCTTGTATAAAAGAAAACACAAAAAGATAGCATCAAAAGTACATAAAAAAAAACACAAATGAAAAGTATAGATACACAAACCTATAACAAATTGATTCTGAATATATAAAACAAATTCTGAAAATGAGAAATTAATCATTTTAACATAACAATTATAATGAAAAAAAAAATTAATTAACAAATGAATCAGAAACAAGGCTGGGAATAATAGGGCTCAAAACAGTTAAAGTTATAGTAAGTAAGTTGTAAGTAAGTATACATTTCTGAAATGGTAAATAAATGAAGATCACGTCAGGGCAATAGGGCAGCAGTAGTAGGAAACAAAAAACAAGCTTGTTGCTCCAGATAAGTAAGATGATCCACAAGGCTGGAAAGACTGGATGCTAGCCCCGGCTCGCATTTGTGAGCATAAAATTAAAAGAGAAGAAATTGGCTGCAAACCTTCGCCGATCCAACGGATTTATTGAACATATAATGGACAGTCACCAGGGCACAGACAGGGTTAGAGGTGACACGTTTCACACTGATGTGCTTCTTCAAAATCAAGAAAAGCAGTAGTAGTTGGGGAAAGGTAGCTCAGCGTAGCAGCCATGTTTGCATGGCATAATAGACAACAGATTTTTTCCCGAGAATGAGCGGCTCTCAATCCCAGATGGCAAGCATTTGTGCTGCAAGTTTGAAACTGACTTGCTAAACTATTGCTAGACTTGCCAGGCTTCACAAGTTTGTTGCACAATTGCAGCAAGTCTGCATTGCATGACTCCAGATCAACTTTCTTTGCAAACATTCAGCAAGTCTACTGCAAGTTCTGTTTCAGTTATGATGTGCAATAGTCATCCCGTCACAGGGGGCACTGTGGCTGAATCTTCATGCTGTAGGCTTGCAGAGCTCTTGCTTTAGACTCACCATTGCAATTTGGCTCTTGCTAGAGACTTCCCAGCCTCGACCCTCCTGTTCTTGGGTCCCTCTTTGGCAGTTCTAGCCCCTTCCCCCTACCGAGTGCCCCCACAGCAAGAAGCTTGCTATGGGGGCACCCCAGCCCAGTGGCTGCCCTGTGTGTCCATTTAGACATGGAGATGTGGCCTGGCCCGCTCCCCTCTCTCCTCATTAGTTCACTTACTTCACTGTTTGATAGCAGCAGGAGGCAATGGAGCACTGCTGCCATCTCAGCAAATCAAGAGGGAGAGTCCTGGCTGGCCGAGTCCATCATGCAACATCGCTTGATCAAAATGGGCTGAGGTAAGTATGAGGGGGGCTGCTGCACATAGAAGTTTATTTATCTTAATGCATAGAATGCATTAAGATAAAAAAACTTCTGACTTTACAACCATGTTAAGGCTGCAAGTCTGCCAGTCAAAGACAATTTTAGCCAGATTCAGGTACAGTTACGACGGTGTATCAGTAGATACGCCGTCATAACTCTGAATCTGCGCCGCCGTATATTTAAGCATATGCTCAAACTGAGATACGCTTAAATATTGCTAAGATACGACCGGCGTAAGTCTCCTACGCCGTCGTATCTTAGCTGTCTATTTACGCTGACCGCTAGGGGCGTGTACGCTGATTTATGCCTAAAATGTGTAAATCAGCAAGATACGCCTATTCACGAACGTACGCACGGCCGTCGCAGTAAAGATACGCCGTTTATGTAAGGCGTTTTCAGGCGTAAAAATAAACCACCAAAAACATGGTGTTAAGTATGGACGTCGGGACAGCCGTCAAATTTTTCACGTTTTACGTCGTTTGTGTAACTCGTCCGTGAATGGGGCTGGGCATAAGTTACGTTCACATCGAAAGCATTGACTTTTTTCGACGTGATTTGAAGCATGCGCACTGGGATACGTCCACGGACAGCGCATGTGCCGTTCGTTCGAAGCGTCCTTTACGTGAGGTCACGAATAATTTCCATAAAACACGCCCACCTCTTCCACATTTGAATTAGGCGGGCTTACGCCGGCCAATTTACGCTACGCCGCCACAACTTAAGGAGCAAATGCTTTGTGAACACTGCACTTGCCTCTCTAACTTGCGGCGGCGTAACGTAAATAACATACGTTACGCCCGCACAAAGTTAAGCCGCCGTACGTGAATCTACCTATTTGTTTTTTAAAATATGGGATACACTTAAACTGAGTTTTTGTAGGAATGGTATATACTGCAATTCTCCTTTGAACCATAGTAGGGAGTAAAGGTCCTGTGACAGACTCACCAGGGACAGAGGCTTTTGGAGAGGGCTGAATGCTAGCCTCTTGCCTTGCGATCATAGGCCCTGGCATTTGGAGGAACGGTGGTGCTGTTTGTGAGCTGTATGCCTGGGCACCATTGAGGTGGTGTTACCTTGGATTCAGGTCCATTTCCCCCCAAGACACACAGACTCTGGGAACCCTGTATATGTCATATGAGAAAGAGTGACAGATTCATACTGTTGGGACACATAATGTTAGAAGATGCTGATGTCAACTCCAGCCACCTGTCTGTTATAATGTAAATGAGTCTAGTATAACTTTCTGGTTACAAATGTATTGCAGAGTAATAGGAGCAGGAGGTATGCACCTCCTCTTCTACTGTATATAAGACTTGTATTCTGGTTCTAATTAAAAGTTCATGTTCAGCAATTAAGCAAATATTGTCTTGTTTGTAGTTGTCAGCAGTTGGAATATCTGATATCTATTTTCAGACTGGAAGGAAGTGGTATATGACGAAAGCACTCAAGCGGAGTGTGGGACATTTCGTTACACGTCCCATATACAGAATTGAAGTAGGGAAGCACCATGGCTAAGTGGTTATCACTTCCATCCAGCGAATCCCAACCATAATACTACCGGCCTGGTGCATGCAGTTTACCTTTTTTTAAGCCAATTAGTGCCTATGGCTCTAATCAGGTGCTTCAAAAATACACCCCCACCACCGAAATTCAGGCGCCTGGAGTCCACTTCCTTACCCCTGCTATGACAAACAAAAGCAAACAGGAATCACTACCTTGAAATTGAAGAACTAATAAGACATACAGTACATGTACATTATTTTGTAAGATATGCCACCTAGGAATGTACTCTTGTATTGCCACTTATGTTCTGTTCCAATGGAACTGTATAAGAAAAAAAAAAATCCATAATGCAATGCTGGTATGTACTTTATATTTGTTGTGATAAGCATTGAACAATCTGTTAGTCTGTGGATATAAAAAAAAAACACATCTGCTGGTAATTGATTAAAAATAGAAGAAATGTTTGATGGGAAGAACAAAAGGAAATTGTAGTTAAAAATAATCTTATGTATTTATCCAGATAAGGCAGAGTCCTGTCAATGACTTCGATTTATCTGAAAAAGTCACCTCTTAGTTCTGTGACTATATAAAACACTTGCAGTCCTCAACATTTATACAGGTCACAGGTCATAAGGTGCATAAATCCTCCATACCAGGAACCTTGGGTTATCTCTTACCTTGTCAGGTTGTAGAGTTCCTTGGTGCCCTGTGAGCCCAGCTGGTCCAGATGCAAGGAAAACTCACTGCACGATAAGGTGATACACGCATCCAGTCTGTTACCCGACAGCCTAAATGCTGACATTTTCATGAGGTCATTGTGTGACTTGTTGAAGCTTTCCTCTCCAATGGACGCTATTTGGTTTGGAGAAACATAGATGATGCAAAGGATTATTTGCTTGTACAGCAATAAAAAAACTCATATTACTGGAGTGGACCTAAGCTGGAAATTGTGGCACTAAAAAATGTCGTTTTTACATTAGATTGATAGGTGAAAAGCTGGAACTTTTGATAAGCACTTATTTCTGTCTGTGTCCCCATTAATGAGATTTACCTTTACTTCCTGTATTGGAGACAAGACAGAAAGTGAAGACTTGTTTCTCCTCTCTGGAGTCGCATAAAAAAGGAAAGATGGTGGGATTGTTTCCAGATCCAAATGACATTAACTGACTAACTCCTCTCTGGAGTCCAATCTTTAAACATTCATATGGACAATCCACTGGGGAGCCAGGCAGAATAACCTAGAGGATTTCCTGAAGGATGACTTTCCATAGATGGGGAACACTAAGTCCAGCTCACATCGATGCCCCATATGTCACTGGAACAGAAGTGAAGGGAAATTCCTCACAAGGGACACATACAGTGCCGTGAAAAAGTATTCACACCCCTTGAAATGTTCTACATTTTGTCATGTTACAACCAAAAATGTAAATGTATTTTATTGGGATTGTATGTGATAGACCAGCACATAGTGGCACATAATTGTGAAGTGGAAGGAAAATGTGGCGTGCATTTTTGTTCAACCCCATTTACTCTGATACCCCTAACTAAAATCTAGTGGATCCAATTGCCCTCAGAAGTCACCTAATTAGTAAATAGAGTCTACCTGTGTGTAATTTAATCTCTGTATAAATACAGGTGTTCTGTGAAGCCCTCTGAGGTTTGTCAGAGAACCTTAGTGAACAAACAACATTATGAAGGCCAAGGAACACACCATACAGGTCAGAGACAAAGCTGTTGAGGAGTTTAAAACGGCATTAGGTTATAAAAAAATATCCCAAGCTTTGAAAATCTCACGGAGCACTGTTCAATCCATAATCCGAAAATGGAAAGAGTATGGCACAGCTGCAAACCTACTAAGACATGGCCATCCACCTAAACTGACAGACCGGGCAAAGAGAGAGTTCATCAGAGAAACAGCCAAGAGGCCCATGGTGAGATCGACAACTCAAGTGGGAGAATCTGTCCACAGGACAACTATTAGTCGTGCTCTCCACAAATCTGGCATTTATTGAAGAGTGGCAAGAAGAAGGCCATTGTTGAAAGAAAGCTATAAGAAGTCCCATTTGCAGTTTGTGAGAAGCCATGTGGGGGACATAGCAAACATGTGGAAGAAGGTGCTCTGGTCAGATGAGACCAAAATTGAACTTTTTGGCCTAAAAGCAAACCGCTATGTGTGGCGGAAAACCAACACTGAACATCACCCTAAACACACTATCCCCACCGTGAAACATGGTGGTGGCAACATCATGTGGGAAAGCTTTTCTTCAGCAGGGACAGAGAAGCTGGTCAGAGTTGGTGGGAAGATGGATGGAGCAAAATACAGGGCAATCGTAGAAGAAAACAGGTTAAGCCCTGTACACACGATCGGACCGATGGACCCTTTTAATCGAACAAACCGATCGTGTATGGGCCCCATCGGTTTGTTTTCCATCGGTGAAAAAAAAATAGAACATGTTTTAAAATTCTCCTATGGATAAAAAAACGATAGAAAAAAAAAAACGTTCGTCTGTGTGGAAGTCCATCAGTCAAAAATCCATGCATGCTCAGAATCAAGTCGACGCATGCTTGGAAGCATTGAACTTCATTTTTCTCAGCACGTCGTAGTGTTTTACGTCACCGCGTTGGACACGGTCGGATTTTTGACTGATGGTGTGTAGGCAAGACTGATGAAAGTCAGCTTCATCAGATATCCGAATGTGTGTACAGGGCTTTAGAGTCTGCAAAATAATTGAGACTGGGGCAGAGGTTTTGGGTGGTGACGACATAATTACCGCGCCCCTTATGTCGTCACCACCTGATGGGACTGTGACGTCATAAGAGACCTATATAAATCGTTGCGCACCACACACCCAGCATTACAGCTGGAAGGAAGCGTCGTGGCAACATCGGAAGAAAAGGAGATGGAAGAAGACGAAGGGGAAGACCGGGCCGCCGCTAGTAAAAGAGCTGCAAGAAGATAGCGGATCACGCGGCAGAAGAAAGAAGGCACCGGAGAGTAGACGAAACCGGAGAGCAGAGAAGTTGAAAGAAGACCCCGAAGTTGAAAGAAGACCCCCGGAGAGCGTGGAGAAGTCGGAAGAAGAGCTGTCTAATAAATGACTTTAAAAACCTGTGTAGTGTGTTTTTTTTTTACACTTTTTTTCCTCCAGGTGAATGGGTAGGGGTACGATGTACCCCATACTCATTCACCTAGGGTGGGGGGCCGGGATCTGGGGGCCCCCTTATTAAAGGAGGCTTCCGGTTTCTGATAAGCCCCCGACAACCAACGGCCAGGGTTGCCAGTGCCCTCTGCCACTCCTCAGTGCTCTATGCCACCCCCCCACCCCCCATGTTGAGGGCATGCGGCCTGGTACGGCTCAGGAGGGGGGGCGCTCTCTCGTCCCCACTCTATTTCTGACCTGCCAGGCGACATGCTCAGTTAAGGGTCTGGTATGGATTTTGGGGGAACCTTCCACGCCGTTTTTTCGGCGTAGGGGGGTTCCCCTTAAATCCATAACAGACCTAAGGGCCCGGTATGCTCCTGGAGGGGAACCCATGCCAGTTTTTTATTAAAAATTTGGCGTGGAGTTCCCCCTCATAATTCATAACAAACACAGTGCCTGAGAATTGGCAGGAATCCAAGTCGGATCCCCGTTCATTGTAAGTCGGACGTATGTCGGTTTCTTTTCCTTCCCGGCGAGCCAGCTCGGCACTGGCTCCCGCGACGGGACACGTAGGTGGTCAATAGATTGACACAATATCGCGGTCACCTACTGTATTTATGTGTAAAAAAATGTTTGAACACCATTATTTTCCTTCCACTTCACAATTATGTGCCACTTTGTGTTGGTTTTTTACATAAAATCCCAATAAAATACATTTACATTTCTGGTTGTAACATGACAAAATGTGAAAAATTTCAAGGGGTATAAATACTTTTTCAAGGCACTGTACTGCAATCAAATCCTGGTAGAGTGATGTTCTTCCAGTCTGCATAAAATGAATGAAATGTTTTTTGGTGGAGTTTCATTGGAGCCTTATTTGGTAAAACCATCCCTTAGTACTGTGCAAAAAGGTAGAGGTGGATCACCATTACCTTTTTTTCAAAAGGGGTGGGGAATTGGGGAAAGGGGATATGGAAGTTAAACCACTAATCTATAGGTCGTCGGTAATACTGCCTATAATTGATCATGTACCCTGTTGGGTTTTGTTGCTGTAACCAGTATGTATATCAAGAAAATAAAAGGGGAAGGAAAGGGGATAGCCTAAGAGAAGGCTAATTGAAAGCGGTTACCTATAGCAACAAGTAATTATCTTTTTTTTTTTTCTCACCTCAGAGAACTCAATCAGAAGACTTAATCAGTTTTGTGTTCATTCGCTGTCTCCATCTTAGTTCACATCATAGTAGGAAAATGCTTTAAAGCTTTGCTTATTACATGCATAAATATAAAGAGCCTATTCTAGCCCGGAATAAAAATTAAAAAATACAAAAGGTGCTTAAATTTCCAATTATTACAAATTTCCCCGCCCCATCTCACCTCCCAAGCCACACGCCCCCACCCCACCCCCCCCTCTCTGAACATCCATCCCGCATCGTGTCTCCATTTGCTTATTGCCCTTCCCACTCTAATACCATCCTATCTACATATCTTTGTGATAGATTATATTTGACCCTTTCCTGCCATTTAAATTTAAAGCGGAGGTTCACCCTAAAAAACTAAACTACTTTCTACCATGCCATGCAGCATACTAGCGCCAGCGACAGTATGCCTTTATTTTATTTTTTTTGTGCTGTACTCACAGTGTTATCCAATAGTTTCGTTTTAGACACCCACGGGGAATAGGCGTTCCTATCAAGAGGGGAACCTGATTGACGGCCGGCTATGGCGTGTCACGCTTCCCGAAAATAGCCGGAGTAGGTCTCGGCTCTTCACGGCGCTATATGGCGCCTGCGCACAGACTAGGAGCTGACTGCGCAGGCGCCGTGAAGAGCCAAGCCCTATTTCGGCTATTTCCGGGAAGCGTGACGCGCCATAGCTGGCCGTCAATCATGTTCTCCTCTTGATAGGAACGCCTACTCCCCGAGGGAGTCTGAAATGGATTAAACAGTGAGTACAGCGGAAAAAAATAAAATAAATGCATACTGTAGCTGGCGCTAGTATGCTGCATGGCATGATAGACAAAAAAACATTTTTTTTTTAGGGTGAACCCCCGCTTTAAACAAGTAATGATCTAATCGGAATCAATACAAAATTATTTTATTCCAAAAATGACATATAAAAAGGGCAGTTTATGCAAAACCTCTTGAAAAATGTAATCATATGAAAATAGATTGCCATGAACATAAATGACTAACAGGACTCACAAATAACATAGACACAGCACTAGTCCGGACGTTATAAATCCAGCCGCAAATTGTGTGCTCTTCATCCAATTGGATAAATGAATTATGGGTAGTTGGCAGGGAGGAAAATTTCCATAAGTAGGTACTTAATAGTACCTGCCCTGACACAGCCAATGAGAGCTTTAACAAGGGGCTGGATCTAGTGTGTGGGAAAAGAGTGAAAGGAGAGAAGGAGCAGAGTTATATTAAAGGGGTTGTAAAGACAAAAATATTTCCTCTTAAATTAAAGTCTGATAGTAGCTGATAAAGTAAAAAGTAATGTTTTGCATTATAACTAGTTTGATACCTGTTGAAATCGAGTCGTTTTATTCACCTCCAGCATTTCTGAATCATTATTCTCACTGACTATAGTTCCCATTAGGCTTAGCCTCCATGCCTGTGAGGGATAAGAGAGCATCCTCATGCAGGGCTGTAGTCATAGGGAGAGGGTGAGCACATTTTGCTTTCCACCATGCAAAACGGCTCAGATGCTGGTGGAAAGCAAGAAGAGGAGTGACAGGAAATGGCATTTTCAAACCTTCCAGCTGTCCTGTACACTGTGTAATCCTGTCTGATGATCTACTTATTAGATTGGTCTGATCTTGAGTTCTTTGCTAGTGGTGCTACTCAAATATCGGGGGAAATGTACCTGCTATACGGGACACCTTCCCAGTGTCCTGTACACTGTATAATCCTGTCTGATGATCTACTTATAAGGTTGGTCTGACCTTGGGTTCTTTGCTAGTGGTACAACTTTGCCCAAACCCTACTTGCCCATACCTAAACATTGTTCTCGTTCCTGTAAAAAAGTGGTCTGTCTGTGGCGAACCTAGAGTTCTCCAATCAGCAGATAGCATGACAATATTCTGATTGCAAAGCTAAATATCAGACTCAACAGAAGGACATCCATGCAGAGACAACTGCTTCCACACAGAGCGCAAGCCCTCGTATCTACAGCATGTTGGTGTGGACAGGCTTTTCCACTAAAGCATAGAAAATACTATTTTTTTTTTTTTCAACCCAGCGGGGGACAGCTCGGTAGGAGCCACTGTACTAACTATGCAATGTCAGTAAAGCGATCTCCCCCCCTGAGAAATTGTGTTCTGACAGGGGGGACGCTAAAAAACACAGATCAACGCTCTCAGCCAACGGCTGAGAGTGCTGATTGGATGCTGACCGGCAGACCTTTTTTGGTCATACTTCAACAGAAGTCGGATGAATGGCTGGCTTTTGTTGGACCAGCTGCAGTACACACGGGCCAAATGTCAGCTAGTTTGAACTGACCGATGGCGCCTAATGTTCTGCAAGTCTATGAGAATACAAAACCAAAAGGAGAACAACATTGCAGTTCATTGCACCTGTCAGTGAAATCTTAATGAACTAAAACTGACATCACACTAATGCCATCGACACAAATCTGAAAAAAACCATCGTCACAGGCCCTAAAGACTTTTGTTTTGATGCACCTAGAATGTTCTCTGGATCGTGATGGTATAACCCAGAAAGGTATAAAGAACATTTGAGCTTTGTTGGTGTTTACCTGTGTGCTGAAGAGGTTTTTGCAGAGCCTGTGGAAGGCTCACTTGCTTGGATTTGAAGAAGACAGACATTCCTTCGTCTCCACTGACACAGGTCAGTCGGTTGCCTGTAGTTACTACAGTGAAGACTGGTCCATGCTGAAAGACAGTGTGGAGATGATTCATGAAATATGTGTAGCCAGGTACTTAGCTATGATGAACAAATTATAACAGTTTGTAGGAACTCTTTACGCTATCACTGAAATATGCTAACCCGCAGTTAATTTACCACTGAGGCCTCGTACACACGACCGAACATGTCCACTGAAACTGGTCTGCCGGACCAGTTTCCGCGGACATGTTCGGTCGTGTGTAGGGCCGACTGGACAATTTTCCGGCCTAGCGGACAGGTTTCCAGCGGACAAAAGTTTCTTAGCATGCTAAGAAACATGTCCGATGGAAAGCTGTCCGTCGGACATGTCCGCTGGTTAGTACCAAAATCCTGCGCATGCGTCGAATTGATTCAACGCATGCGTGGAAGCATTGAACTTGCGCGATAGAGAACGTCGGTGTCGTCTACGTCACCGCGTTCTCGGTCCGCGGGGATTTTGGTTTGATGGTGTGTACAACCATCAGACCAAAATCTCCGAGCGGACATGTCTGATGAAAACGGTCCGCGGACCGTTTTCATCGAACAGGTTCGCTCGTCTGTACAAGGCCTAAAAGGTCTTGGGACTATTTCCAAGTGTTATTTCACAGCCAAGTTAAAAAGCATCTATACATGTGTTCTTATAAGTGCTTGCAGTAACTTTCAATCAACCAGGTATGTCAGGGAGCTGAGGGTGTTCTTGGAGTTCAGGCACAGAACAGAAAACCTAAATTACCAAACGGCTCCTGCGGGGGTAGCGCTACACATATGAGACACTTATTGACTTCTCATAAATAAAAGTACCTAAAAGCGTACTACAATACAATATCAGACTAGGGAATATATTTCCTCTACATGTAGTAAAATGATCATACTAACTGAACCTTTTTTTTATTAGAAATTGTAAACTTTTTCTAGTACCAGATCCTTTTCTTAATTAAAAATTGATTATCAGCTTGAAGTGTTCTCTTT
Organism: Rana temporaria; assembly: GCF_905171775.1. NCBI lineage: Eukaryota > Metazoa > Chordata > Amphibia > Anura > Ranidae > Rana > Rana temporaria. Next base: position 59,686,797 of record NC_053492.1, read on the forward strand.
GCACCGAATGGTACATGCCAATGAGCGGTCTACTTCCTGGTCTTCTGATGGATTGCTGTGTCTTCACGGAGCACAAGTCTACTCAGCGGACAAAGTAAAGCTTTCAGATCAGTCATTTCTACATACAATCTGTTCCAAACTTTCATAATCTTATCTCTTGTTGTAATATATCTGTGTCATGCACCCTAGAATGACCCTGTTAAACAAAGCTGGAAAATTGGGGAAAAATGAAATAAACTACGGTAAGTTAAAAAGTGATGAAACAAAACTAGTTTGTCCAAGCCCAGTGAATTTGTGGTAATCAGGCTTTCCATACAGATCACTTATTTATTTTTATGCATGGTGAACAGATATGTATATCATCATAAGTTGCAGCCCATTCTCTTGGTGACTTCCAGATCCACACCATTGAATGATCATAGATAGGAGAACCTACTATGATGTATATACCCTAATATAGACCTAAGAAAATATTGGGGATGCAGTCATTTTTGAAAACAGGTTCTGGGAATTTCTCGACTTGCCTGTGTAGTCAAATGAAAGAAAACCTCAAACAAGCTCAAAATACTGGTGAGGCATCTCCCACAATGCAAGGCTTCCCTTGAAGGCCACCCAACAGTAGCAGACAACCATGGAAATACAGAAAGCAGTGCTAAATTAAATCCAGAGTCCATGATCATTTTAATTGTTGATGCTCAGCAACTGCTGTCAATTTTTTACTCCATGTGGAGAATTCAATATGGGTCCTAATATACAGCATCTCACAAAAGGGAGTACACCCCTCACATTTTTTGTAAATATTGTATTATATCTTTTCATGTGACAACACTGAAGAAATGACACTTTGCTACAATGTAAAGTAGTGAGTGTACAGCTTGTATAACAGTGTCAATTTGTTGTCCCATCAAAAATAACTCAAACACACAGTCAATAATGTCTAAACCGCTTGCAACAACGGGGAGTACACTACCAAGTGAAAATGTCCAAATTGGGCCCAAAGTGTCAATATTTTCTGTGGCCACCATTATTGTCCACCACTGCCTTAACCCTCTTGGGCATGGAGTTCACCAGAGCTTCACAGGTTGCCACTGGAGTCCTCTTCCATTCCTCCACGACGACATCATGGAGGTGGTGGATGTTAGAGACCTTGCGCTACTCCACCTTCCCTTTGGTGATGCCCCACAGATGCTCAATAGGGTTTAGGTCTGGAGACATGCTTGGCCAGTCCATCACTTTTACCCTCAGCTTCTGTAGCAAGGCAGTGGTCATCTTGGAGGTGTGTTTGGGGTCATTATCATGTTGACATACTGCCCTGCAGCCCAGTCTCCCAAGGGAGGGGATCATGCTCTGCTTCAGTATGTCACAGTACATGTTGGCATTTATGGTTCCCTCAATGAACTGTAGCTCCCCAGTGCCGGCAGCACTCATGCAGCATCACACCATGACACTCCCACCACCATGCGTGACTGTAGACAAGACACATTTGTCTTTGTACTCCTCATCTGGTTGCCATCTATCAAGGAAATGGCCATAGAAGAAGTACTGGCAATCTTGCCAGTAGAAGAAATGGGCGCCATAGGCACATCATGTGACAGGTGGATCCTCCTGCTGGCCTATAAAAGGCTGCCACTGTCTGATCCAAATTGGTGGATTGTCGTAAGCCTTCCTGAGTTCCTGAGCCTCTGTACTACTGCTGTTTGTATTTCCTGTTGTGACTCGGCTTGTTCCTGACCTGTCTCATCCGCTCTCCTGGTTTGACCCCCTGGCATGCTTTACTGACTTGTTACTGTAACGGAACCCCAAATGGGACAGGGGTTAACGCCATTTAAAATATTCCATTCCCGAACTCAAGACAGCTACCGACACTCCACAGTCAGGCAAACGAACCCCAATAACGAGACACACAGCTCTGTTTGAGGTTCCACACGAATAGCCCCTTTAATGAGAAAAGCAGGCTCTTATATACATTTAGGATCCTCCAGTAACCACAATGAACAATGACTCAACTCCACCCACAACATCACACAAGGAGCCCAACAAGCTCCAATACACTTCTTTTAGTCAGACATTCTGGCTCCAGCTCTGACATAATTTACATGAGCTAATTAACTACAACTGATGTCTCAGACACATGACCTTTAGACTGTCTGTTAACTTGCAAGTAATAGTTCAAGATATCCTGGAATATATTGTGAATAATAAATTACATAATAGTCCCATCTCAGGTAGTCCAAGATATATTCTGTCTAAGGTTTTCTAAAAGCTTCTGGGTCCCACGGCCCTCCCGTTACGTGTGGCAGGGGACATGGCAAGTGACAATCCGCAACTTGTGGCAGGTAACAATCTGCATCTGGTGGCAGGTAACAATCTGCAACATGTGGCAGGTGACGTGGCAAGTGGCAATCTGCAACTTGTGACAGGTGACATGTATATACAGTAGTTGTACTTAGTCCGTAGTTTAGTTGTTTAGTGATTTTGTTAGTAGGGTTTGGTTCTGTTTGCTGGGGTTGTTAATGTTAATTGTTTAAAATAGAATTAATGAACGCAACCACAGCCAAATGTGGGGACTGAATACAAATGAGTGGTAATTATCAAATAGGTGATCAAAGTATAAACATTTTGCAATGAGCAAATACATTTTAGTCCAAAAATAGCAATAGCTAGTAAAATAAAAAGTGAATAATCATATAAAACAAAGTGAATAACTCTTCTTGCATGTGTATAAAGTCTTCATAAGTGACAACCCAAACTGTAGTGATTAATCACACCACCGTATCCACCACCAGTCTCTATATGTACTCTACTCACACGGAGAACCAATATAGGGTCTAATGACACCTTCCCCTCAGGGGTAACAATCCAGCAATCTGTAGTTCCTCCGACCTAATGGGACCTACGGCCCAGTCTTCAAAGGGGTGGGGATCATGCTCTGCTTCAGTATTTTCACAGTCCATGTTGCCATTCATGGTTCCCTCAATGAATTGTAGCTCCCCAGTGCTGGCAGCACTCATGCAGCCCAAAACCATGACACTCCCACCACCATGCTTGACTGTAGGCATAACATACTTGTCAAGCGTGTGGCAGCAACCAGGTGAGAAGTACAAAGACACCATCTGAACCAAATAAGTTTATCTTGGTCTCCTCAGACCACAGGACATGGTTCCAGTAATCCATGTCTTTAGCGTTGCTGGCAGCACTCATACGTCTATTTCCCAAAGACATCCTCTAGATATGACGCTGAGCATGTGCATTCAACTTCTTTGGTCGACCATGGTGAGGCCTGTTCTGAGTGGAAGCTGTGCTGTTAAACCACTATATGGTCTTGGCCACCGTGCTGCAGCTCGGTTTCAGGGTCTTGGCAATCTTCTTATAGCCTAGGCCATCTTTATGTAGAGCAACAATTCTTTTTTCAGATCCTCACAGAGTTCTTTGCCATTAGGTGCCATGTTGAACTTCCAGTGACCAGTATGAGAGAGTGAGAGCGATAACCCCAAATTTAACACACCTACGACCTTGTAACACAAACGAGTCACATGACACCAGGGAGGGAAATTTGGGCCCGGTTTGGAAATTTTCATTTAGGGGTGCACTCACATTTGTTGCCAGCAGTTTAGACATTAATGGCTGTGTGTTGAGTTATTTTATTGAGATAGCAAATTTACACTGTTATACAAGCTGTACCCTCACTACTTTACATTGTAGCAAAGTGTCATTTCTTCGGTGTTGTCACGTGAAAAGATATAATAAAATATTTACAAAAATGTGAGAGGTGTACTGACTTTTGTGAGATACTGTATACATACAGTGGGTATAAAAAGTCTATACACGCCCGTTAAAATGTCAGGTTTCTGTGACGTAAAAAAATGAGACAAAGATAAATCATTTCAGAACTTTTTCCACCTTTAATGTGACATTCAAACTGTACAACTCAATTGAAAAACAAACTGAAATCTTTTAGGAGGGGAAGTAAAAAAAAAAGAAAAACAATAATGTGGTTGCATACGTGTGCACACCGTCTTATAACTGGGGATGTAGTTAGGTTCAGAATTAGGCAATCACAATCAAACGTATGTTAAAGTGATTGTATTGTTTTTTTTTTAACAAACATATCTTGCTTACCTCCACTATGCAGTTTTTTTTGCACAGTGTGGCCCCGATCATCGTCTTCTGGGGTCCTCCGATTGTGCTCGGGGGGTTACCTTGCGGGCGTGCTCCCGATTCCAGCATTTGCGTGCATATACACAGAATGCCAGACTCGGCCCGCCCTCCTATTCATTGGATTTGATTGACAGCATGGGGAGCCAATGGCTGCGCTGCTATCAATCTATCCAATAAAGAGCCGAGAACCCCGGGCAGAGAGGAAGAGCGCGTCTCTGCCGAGGGAATGAAAGTCTCAGGTGAGTAAAACGAGGGGGCTTGGGGCCGGTCAGTGTCAGAAGTTTTTGCACCTTACTGCATAGGATGCATTAACACAACCCTTTAAATAGAAGTCAATACACACCTGCAATCATTTAAAGTTAACCCCAAATAAAGTTCAACTGTTCTAGAAGGTCTTTCTTGACATTTTCTTTGCCTAGCATGCTAGCTCATTATGTGCCACTTTCCTAAAATTGAAGCCCCCGTAGTCCTCCTCATTCGCCGCCGCCATGTCCTCTTGCAGATACTTCCTTGTTTCACTGCTCCTTGTTTCGTGATTGGCCGGAGCGGCGATGACGTCACTCCCGCGCATGCATGCGGGACCGGCAGAACCCTGTGCATGCGCGAAAACACGGCATGAATCCAGGTTATGCCATTGTGAAAAACGGCATTTCACATCATGGTAAATGCTTAGTCATAGCTGGTGGCAATCGTCTGACTAAATATATATATATATATATATATATATATATATATATATATATATATATATATATATATATATATATATATATATATATATATATATATATATATATATAATGATGTTGAACCAATTAACACTCCCCACAGCTCCTCCTATATATAATCAAACTGAAATAGAATCCTGGTGCGCGAAAGAGGACAACATGAAAAACATGAAAAATCACGGAGTACCAAACTGGATGTATGGCATAATAAATTGATAAAGTCAATTAGACTATTTCTCTCTAATAACATGTTGTCCTCTAGCAAATAGCATTAATATAACATTTTCTAATACAAACACCATATACAGTGTAAAAAGTAAAAACATGATAATATACTGAACAATACATTTGAATATATATGCAATGCTTTGTGCAATCAAAATACCACAGACAAACAGAAAAACGGCAAAAAACAACCATCATTGTAAATCTCTAATGACCAAAATTCATATTTGTAAAAATTTGTATCATGAAAATACTACATCAAACATATTTAATTTACAATTAATATGGAATAATAATAGAACAATGTATATTAGCAGTTGCTCATATTGCTTCTTTATTAACCACTTCAGGTCCTGGCCAATTCTGACACTTTTCTACATGTAAAAATCATAATATCTTTGCTATTTTTTGTTAGAAAATTACATATAACCCAAAACACTATATATATATATATATATATATATATATATATATATATATATATATATATATATAAAAAACTCAACGTGTGTATGTATGTTCCAGCATCACGTCCAAACGGCTAAAGATATTAACATGAAACTTGGCACACATGTTACTTATATGTCAGCAACAAACATAGGATAGGTGGTTTAACCCTTACCCACCCCCATTTGCCATGGTCGGGGTTTTTCTTTAAAGTCCCATTCAACTCTATGGGAAATACATGTTACTTCATAACTTCCAAACGGCTGTACATATTTCGATAACACTTGGTCACATGTTACTTATATGTCCACTTAAACTATAGGATAGTTAATTTATCCCTTAACTACCCCCATTTGTGAGGGTCGGGGTTTTTGTTTAAAGTCCCATGCAAATCAATGGGAAATGTATGTTCCCACATAACTTCTGTACGCCTGGAGATATTTCAATAATACCTGGTACACATATTACTTATATGCCAAATAAAAATATATGACAGTTAAATTAACCCTTACCTACACCCTTATATAAAAGATGGGTATATTTATATTACTATGATTTTCCTCCCCAAAAGGTTAAGATAGGAAGACCGGGCAACGCCGGGTATTCAGCTAGTATATATGTATATATATATATATATATATATATATATATATATATATATATATATATATATATATATATATTTTTTTTTTAGCAGAGACCCTAGAGGATACAATGGCGGTCATTGCAACGTTTTATCTCGCACGGTATTTGCGCAGCAATTTTTTAAACGCGTTATTTTTGGGGGGAAAAAAAAAAAACAGTTTCATGCTTTAAAAAAAAAGCAGTAAAGTTAGCCCAATTTTATTGCATAATGTGAAAGGTGAAGTTACGCCGAGTAAATAGATACCTAACATGTCACGCTTCAAAATTGCACACGCTCGTGGAATGACGCCAAACTTCGGTACCTAAAAATCCCCATAGGCAACGCTTTAAAATGTTATACTGGTTATATGTTTTGAGTTACAGGGGAGGTTATTGCTCTAGCTCTAACTTTCGCGGCAACACCTCACATGTGTGGTTTGAACACCGTTTTCATATGTGGGCGGGTCTTACGTATGCATTTGCTTCTGCGTGTGAGCACACGGGGACAGGGGCACTTTAAAAAAATATATATATATACATTGTTAATTTTTTTATTTGGACAAAAAATGTATCACTTTTATTCCTATTACAAGGAATGTAAACATCCCTTGTAATAGGAATATGGCATGACAGGACCTCTTTACAGTGAGATATGGGGGGGGTCAATAATACCCCACATCTCACCTCTAGGCTGGGAAGCCTAAAAAAAAAAAAAAGATCACTGATTCACAGCAGAAGCGGCGCTGTTTTTTTGAATGCACACGCTCGGCCTCCGACGATCATAGAGACTCCGACGACCATCTGGTCCCCTGGAAATCTCTATGATCAACATGAGGGGCCGGCAGATCCTGTCACTGACTCACCGATCGCACAGGTGAGTCGGTAGAAGCACCAGAGGGCGGCGGGAGGGGGGGGGGGGAAGTCCCCTTTTGCCACCCATAGGAACGATCAAGTGGCGGAACAGCCGATATAATCATTCCTATGGTGTAGGAAATCGCTGGCTGAAAATGCCGATATCTGAATGATGCCTGTAGCTGCAGGCATCATTCAAATATAGCCTCACAAATCCCAGGACGTCATATGACGTCCTCTGGGCCTCAAGTGGTGAAAGGAGGGTGACTGTGTCACTTCATTGTCCACAGGTAAATCCTTTGGGATTAGATCTCCCATCAATTGTGATACACGCTATGTGGTGTATGCAATTACATGCACTACATGCCAGGTCCAATATGTAGAAAGGACAACTCGGAATTTGAGGGACTGTTTATATGATTACCTGCATGATAAAAACGTTTAAAAACGTCATTTAAAATAACTGTGTGTGGGGAAAACGTCATTTTATGTCTTCTGAAAAACGACCAAAAAAAATTCGAACATGCTTCAATTTTTTGTGTCGTTTTTCAAAACGTCGTTTTTTGTGTAATTTAAAATGATAGTGTGTGGGAAAAACGACATTTAAAACAACGTTTTTAAACCCGCGCATGCTCTGAAGCAAGTTATGACGTGAGCTTGAATGGAACAGAGTGCCGTCGTACGTGCTGAACGTAACCGCGCTTTGCTAGAGCATTTTGAAAAAACTATGGTGTGTAGGCAACATAGTTTTTTAAAATGAAGTTTGAAAAACTTTGTTTTGTTTCACGATAAAAAACGTTGTTTTATTTCATAAAAAAAAACGACCGTGTGTACGCGGCATAAGGCCCCATGTACACAGGACGCTGAGGCAAAGTCCTCTGAACGATTTTTTTTACACCTTGAAACCTGCATTTAAAAGCCCATTTAGACACGATTGCAAGCCGCGTTTAGCGGCGTTTTACCGTGTTTGCATCTAGAAGCATTTAGTAAGATAACATCATAAGACCCTCCCCAAGCTCAAAAAACTGTATTTTTTAACTATTTCAGCCATTTTGTGAGACCAGAGTGAGTAGCAGCAGCTGAGAGAGCAGCAGTGTACTTGTATTTAGCGTGTCTTTTGCCGCAAGCTACGGATTGTCACTTGCCACACGTTGCGGATTGTCCACTTGCCACATCACCTGCCACAAGTTGTGGATTTTCTACTTGCCACGTCACGTGGCCAGGTCACCTGCCACAAGTTGTGGATTGTCCACTTGCTACAAGTTGTGGATTGTCATTTGCCACATCACCTGCCACAAGTTGCTAATCTAACAACATGTGGGTCAAATTCCAATTATACCTCGGATAACAGCAATGCTAATGGTGTATTGGATGGGATCAAGGGCTCATTAGGGTATATGAATGGTCTATAAATCATTGCAAGCAATTACAATTTAAAAAAAAAAATTTAATGGTTTTTCATCATTTGCCATCATTTTTGAGATTTTTAATGTAAAAAAAAAAAAGGGCACCTTTTAAAACGCTTATAAACGAAAACATGGCAAAACGCCTGTACCGCGTTTAGCGTCTGAAATGTGGAAATCTTCTGCATCTGAACCCATTTTTTTGCTTTCAAAGAAACACAACTGCCTAAAACCGGCAAATAAACGAGACTGTGTACATGGTCACATAGGATAACATTGAATGAGTTCAGGAGCAGTTGAAAAAAGTGTCCAACTGCCTCTGAACGTCTGTTTAGCAGCGTCCCATATACATGGGGCCTACTGGGTTTCTTGTGTGTAAAGTGAAAATCCAGTAAACTTCCTTTCTACACAATGCCAAATTTGACATCACCTTTAGTAGGCATATTTATTTCCCCCCCAGGGGTTGTTTCTTATTTCTATGAATAGTTTTCTATTGGATTAATAACGGTCCTATATTCATGCATCTGATTGCTTGTGATGCAATATTGCATTGATATGCACGGATAATGGTGGTTAATGGTGGTTGCGACTGGGCCCTTGATTTCCACCACAGTAGGGGGGCCGCCTCCGCTGGGAGATACACTGATCATATATCAGGGGCACACAGTCTTCGCCCACACTCACGGGCACACTGCAGCACAAGCTCCGCCCATCCTCACCACCCTCACGGGCACAGTCCCCGCCCATCCTCATGGGCAAAATGCACAGTCCGCGCTCTGCCTATTCTCTCCGCCCGCTTTGCTCATCCTCCCCGCCCTCACTCGTGGGCACAATGCAAAGTCTCCGCCAATCCTCTCCACCCATCCTCCTCGCCCCCACTCACGGGCACAGTCCCCGCTCACTCTGCCCATCCTCTCTAACCGCACACATGGCTACTCACAGGCCCCGCCCATCCTCTCTGCCCGGCCAAGCAAAACATAGCATGAAGAGGGAGCCAAGTGATCTTGCGAGCGATCTGCGAGTAAGTGCCACTGATATAAATATCAACACTGCTACGGATATCCCCCAGCACCACTACTGCCACTGATACCCCCACCACCACTACTGATACCACCACTACTGATACCCCACCACTGCCACTTATACCCCACCACTACTGATACCCCACAACTGCCACTGATCCCCCCACACCCCCACGAGTACCACTGATAACACCCCCCCACACCACCACTGATATCCCCCACACCACTGATACCCCCCACACCACCACTGCTGCCACTGATCCACCCCCCACACCACCACAACCTCTGCTGCCACTCTTCCCATTCAATCCCCCCCTTCACTACCACTCATCCCAACCCATCTTCTCCAACCACCACCCTCACCACTGACCCCATCCTCTCACCACCTCTGCCACTCATCCCATTCAATCCCCCCTACCACTGATCCCACCACCCTTGCCACTCATCCCATTCCCCTACCACCGCTGACACTGATCCCATCTCTTCCTCACTGCTGCCACTCATCCTATCCCCCACCACCACCGCTGCCACTCATCCAAGTGGCGTAACTACAGGGGTCACAATTGCAATTGCACACATTTTGCCCCTGTACACCTGGATAGGGGGGACATATAGAGGAACAAATACCCTCCATTTTTCTCCTGCAGCCGCTAAAAGCCTGCTTTACCTCCTTTACCTCCCATAGGCATTTAGTGGCTGCAGGAGGAAAATGGAGGGGATTTGTTCCTCCATATGCTGCCCCCGCCCCCCCTCCTATCCAGGTCCTGCTGCCCCTCGGATCAGTGGGAAGGGCCCTGGCCAGAAGTCAGTGGGGCCCTTCGTGGTTTCTTGCACCGGGGCCCTGAAGGTTCTAGTTACGGCTCTGGGGAGAACGATCGCATGACTTTATGAAAATATACATCATTCTATTATTCCATATTAATAGTAAATTAAATGTTTGATATAGTAATTTTCATGTTACAAATTTTTTTATAAATATACATTTTTACAAATATGAATTTTGGTCATTTAGAGATTTACAATTGTCGTGTTTTTTTTGCTGTTTTCATTGTTCAGTGTATCATTATGCATTTACGAAGTGCATATCGTGTTTGTATAACATGTTATTAAAGAGTAATAGTCTAATTGACTTGATGAATTTATTATGCCATACATCCAGTGTGGTTTTTCCAGTTTTTTTTCCGTGTTGTCCTCTTTTGCAAACCAGGTTTCCATTCCAGTTTGATTATATATAGGAGGAGCTGTGGGGAGTTTTCTTCCTTAATTGGTCCAACATCATTATATATATTCTTGTTCAGACTATGGTCACTAGCTATGACTAAGCATCTACCATGATGTGAAACACATTAGACCTTTTTTCTGTACCTACCTCAGCCATGTTGTGACAGCTCTGGATTTGTAAACACTGTTTTTAAAGGTGTATATTTGGAGTGCGGCTGTTCAGCTATCTTCCTTGATTGTCTACACGTATGCAGAGTCTGCACCTGAAGGTACAGGGAGAGGCACCAGGGAAAGGGGGCGTAGTGCAGAAGGAAGGAGGAGTGCAATGCTGAGGAGCTTCAACTCCTCTCTGCGCCTCTCAGCACTGCCGACTGTACCCTGAGAACCTGTGGACAGCTCCGATGGGAACAGCATGAGGACCCGGGAGAGCAGTGAGTGGAACCCGCAGGAGACTGTCACTGAAGAGAGGCAGACACCCGGAGAATGGGAGGGGGTGACACTCAGAGTGTGAGCAGCGGCGGGAAGTGTCCAGTTGAGGTAACACCATATAGAGGATGGTGAACCCTCCTTACACCTGATCCTTGCACAGTATCCCCTTCACTATTGCTGTCATCTAGGACTGCTGGCATACCAGCAATCAATGATACACTTCTCCAGTATTCAGAAAGAAACTGAACTTCCTCTGCAGAGCTTCTCCTGGCTTCATCTCCCACCCTGCTGCCGCACTGTAGGCAGGGCAGCCAGCAGAAATTGTTGGGCCCCTTACACAGCTTTAGGCCTGCCCCCCCCCCCAAGCCTGACCACCAACATTCCCAAGGGCTTGCCCACAGGCCATCCCACTGAATCCACACACCGGCCACCTCACCTGTACGCACTCAGCCCCCCCCCAATACTATATTTATGCCAGCCCCCCTCACACCTGTATATATGTCAGCCCCTCCAACACCTGTATATATGCCATATATATATATATATGCCAACCCCCTACACCTGTATATATGCCAGCCTCCCACACCTGTACATATGCCAGCCCCCCCACACCTGTAGCTATGCCAGCCCTCCCACCTGTATATATGTCAGCACCACACCTACACAAATCTGTAAACACAAAAGCCTCTGGCCCCTCCCTGTACAAAACGGCCCCCCTCCCTTTCCTTCACAGCTCCTACTTGTAAAGGAAATCTTCCTACCTAGTCCCAGCTCGTTTTCACAAAGCTAAAATGTTGCTGACACAGGGGAGCACAGTACAGACAGCTCACACGAGGGGTGTACATGCACATAGTAGCCAGAAGTGACAGTGAAGAGCTCGATGTCTGAGCTCAATGACACAGAGAGCAGCAGAAGCTGCAAGATTGTTTCTATAGTGTACAACACGGCTCCCCTTCACCTGTCCTGCTTCTTCTGGCCTGGGTGGGCCCCACGGCCCCTTACAATTGTATCATATGTACCACCCTGATGGCAGCCCTGACTGTAGGGTAAGGGAGGACTCCTGGCATGTGAACGTTATATGGAGGGAAGTGAGGACCTGTCTAAAGATATTATTGGTATCCGTGGAAATCGTGTCCTGTCTGATTGGAGGTCCCAGGAGTAGGCATTAATTGTTTGGATCCTGGAGACTCATATTATATACAAGTCCAACTAGACCTGTAAGGGTCTTTATCTGAGGTGAGAGTCTGCGGCAAACCTCAGGCACACTATGGATGGTGGAAGTTGTTTATGATCTGGATTCATTGGATTCTATTTTTCTTCACACAAGCACCTTTATTTATGAACTTTCTATGATTGAGCACCTTTATTATATAAAGTTTACATACCCCAGTTCTTAATACTGCGTTTTGCCCTCTTTAACATCAATGACAGCTTGGAGTCTTTTTATCTTCTAAGATAGCAAGGGCTGCCCATTCCTCTTGGCAAAAAGCCTCCAGTTCCTGTAAATTCTTGGGCTGTCTGCATGAACTGCACATTTAAGATCTCCCCAGAGTGGCTGAATGATATTGAGGTCAGGAGACTGAGATGGCCACTGCAGAACTTTCACTTTATTCTGCTGTAGCCAATGACAGGTCGACTTGGCTTTGCGTTTTGGATCATTGTCATGTTGGAATGTCCAAGTACGTCCCATGTGCAGCTTCCTGGCTGATGAATTCAATGTTCCTTCAGTATTTTTTGATAACATAATGCATTCATCTTGCCATAAATTTTGACAAAATTTCCTGTGTCTTTGTAGCTCACACATCCCCAAAACATCAGCGATCCACCTCTATACATTTCATCATAGACCTTGTTGACTCCTCTCCAAATTAAGCGCTTATGGTTGTGGCAATAAAGCTCAATTTTGGTCCCATCACTCCAAATGACTTTGTGCCAGAAGCAGGGCTGCTGATAAGCCAGTACAACCAACCGCGTTGTACCGGGCCCGGTGTCCTCGGCTCTGCAGGTGGGCCCGGGCAATCCAAACAGAGTGCAAAATAAAGAAAAGCCTTTCTGAACCACGATCCGACCCCCGCACCCCTCCTACTAACACTGCTTGTTTGTTTTTTTTATCTTTTTTTGGGCCCCTCTCTCCCTCTGTAATGTGATACTGAGTGTGCGGTGGGAGGGACTATTTGCTCTGTTTCGGGCGCATGTCAAATCGTGCCGCACGCGCTCCGCACGTTAATCCTGGCGGAGTGATTTTCCTACCTGCGCTCAGCTCTGCTCTCCACTAGGCCTGAGACTGGAGAAGCTGTGATGCGAACAGCGGTGGCGGCAGAGGCAGCTCAGTTGACATTTGTCCTGGAAGTGGAACAGTGAGGAAACAGGTCGTGGGGCTGCCAGTGTCCAACAGAGGTGTGTCTTTGATTTTAGACAAGATCTAATGATTACACTGAATCTGTCTCTGTCTGCAGCACATAACATACACATTATGGCATTGGAATGGTCTCTGCAGCACATACACATTTATGGCACGCTATAACTTTTGTGCAAACCAATCAATATATGCTCATTGCAGTGGAGGCTGGTGCTCAAAATTTTTTTTGGGGGGCGCAAACAAACAAAAAAAAAATCAATTGCAGCCTCACTGTACCCATCAAACAGCCACTGTGCAATCAATTGCCACCACTGTGCCATCAAATGCAGCCACTGTGCCATCAATTGTCGCCACTGTGCCATCAAATGCAGCCACTGTGCCATCAAATGCAGCCACTGTGCCATCAAATGCAGCCACTGTGCCATCAAATGCAGCCACTGTGCCATCAAATGCAGCCACTGTGCCATCAAATGCAGCCACTGTGCCATCAATTGTTGCCAATGTGCCATCAAATGCAGCCACTGTGCCATCAAATGCAGCCACTGTGCCATCAATTATCACCACCGTGCCATTAATTGTCACCACTGTGCCCGTCAATTGTCGCCACTGTGCCATCAAACGCAGACACTATGCCATCAATTGTTGCCACTGTGCCCCTTAAAATGTTGCCAGTTTTCCCCTTAAAATTCTGCCAGATTGTCCCCCACCCGGCACTTACCTTTCTCGGGTCAGCTATCCTCCTCCATGCTCCCTCGATGTCTTCTCTCGCCCACAGGCTGACTAGGGGGCGGCAGCGGCATGCAATGCATGAATCTATCTATTGTTGAGTGACGATGCAGGAGAGAGAGAGGGGGCAGCGCTCCTGCGCCATTGGCTTATTGGGATTTTTTTTCTAACAAAAATATGTAGCAGAATACATATTGCCCTAAATTGATTAAGAAATTCTATTTACGTTTTTATTAGATGTTTTATAGCAGAAAGTAAAAAAAACGGAGTTAGGCTTACCGGTAACTCTGTTTCTAGGAGTCTTCCAGGACAGCCTCTTGAGACCTTGGGCTCCTCCCTCCGGGACAGGAAACATGTACACCCTTTTCTTTAAAGGGCGGTCCTCCAGGTCTCCTCCTCAGTTAGCCCGAGAAATACCAGAAGATCCTGAAAGACACAATCTACTAACACATCGTTAGATCATTACCAGAAATACCAGTTCCTAAATAGACACCGGGTGGGAAAAACTACGGCTGTCCTTGAAGACTCCTAGAAACAGAGTTATCGGTAAGCCTAACTCCGGTTTTTCTCTAGTCGTCTTCCAGGACAGCCTCTTGAGATGACAAGCAAGAAACTTACTCGTTTTTAGGGTGGGACCACTGTCTGGAGGACCCTCCGTCCGAAGGCCTGATCTTTGTTTGACAGCAGGTCCAACCGGTAATGTCTTGCAAAGGTTGAGTAGGATGTCCAGGCTGCCGCCTTACAGATCTCTTCCGGGGAAGCTCCGGCTTTCTCTGCCCAAGAAACTGCTACTGCTCGGGTAGAATGGGCTTTAACTGTAGGTGGTTCTCTACCCCCTATCTGAAACGCCTCGCTAATCAACGACCTAAGCCACCTGGCAATGGAGGATTTTGAAGTTCTGTGGCCTTTGCGGGCACCCGAAAAATTAACAAACAGGGAATCACAAAGCCTGAATTCCTTTGTGATTTCCAAATAAAATAAAAGGCTTCTTTTCACATCCAACAAGGACAGTAATTCCCCCTCATCATCGTCTGAAGCGGAAAAAAAGGTTGGCAGGATAATATCCTGAGTTCTATGAAAGGTAGATGCCACTTTCGGCAAAAAACTAGGATCTGTCCTAAGTATGATCCTGTCATCAAAAACTGTCAAGAAGGGCTCTCTAATAGATAGGGCCTGTAGGTCGCTTACTCTCCTGGCTGAGGTTATAGCCACTAGAAAGGCTGTCTTTAACGTAACATGTTTTAGTGAAGACTCCTCCAGAGGTTCAAATGGTTTGTTGGTGAGAGCCCTCAGCACCAGTGATAGATCCCAAGAGGGGCAGGCTCTGACCCTCGCCGGCTTGGACCTTGTCAAGCTTTTGAAAACATTTCTAACAAAAACGATCTTGCTGAAGAGGAGTTTCCAAAAAAATACTTAAGGCAGCTGTCTGCACCTTAAGGGTGCTGACAGACAACCCCAAGTCCACCCCCGCCTGCAGAAAATCTAGCACTACTGGAATGTCAGGTTGGTCCATCCCCTGCTGTATCTTCCAGGAATTAAACTTCTTCCAAATCTTGGAGTAGATTGCCCTTGTTATCGGTTTTCGACATTCCAGGAGGGTTTTAACCACCCTATCTGAAAAACCATGGGCCTTTAATAGTTGCTCTTCAGAAACCAGGCGGTCAGTCTCAGACTCTTTATCCGAGGATGAAGGACTGGACCTATGGATAACAGGTCTTCTCTTTCCGGAAGCATCCAAGGCGGATACAGGGCCAGCCTCCTCAGGCTGGCGAACCATGGCCGTTTGGGCCAAAAAGGCGTGACCAAGATCAGGTCTGTCGGCTCCTCTAGGAATTTCTGAATCACCCTGGGGATTAACCTCACTGGGGGTACCGCCGGAAAACAGGCCGACATCAGGCCCAAAACTCTCATCACTTCCCTTATGCTGGTTCTCTGATTCGTCTGAAGCTGTGCAATAGCTTGATCTAGTTTTAGAATTTTCTCCTGGGGAAGGAACATCTTTTTCTCCACCGAGGAAATCCTGTACCCCAGATACGTAACCTCTTGGGCTGGCAACAGCTGTGACTTGTCTGTGTTAACCAGCCAACCCAGGGAGCGCAGGAAGGACAGGGCTACCTTCAGGTCGCTCTCTAGTTGAGGGCCTGACGGGGCTACGAACAAGAGGTCGTCTAGGTATGGGATTATCGTGATGCCCTGGAGTCTCAAGGGCGCTAAGGCCTCTGCTAGGACTTTGGTAAATATTCTTGGTGAGGAAGAAAGTCCAAAGGGAAGGGGCCGGACCTGAAGATGCTTGATGGCTGAACCCAGCCTCACCGCTAGCCTCAGGAATTTTTGGCATTCCGGGCGAATCGGGATGTGTAAAATATGCATCTCTGAGGTCCACCGTGGCCATAAAACAATCTGGAAAGATCAGATTGGTCACCGAAAATATCGACTCCATTCTGAAGCGTTTGTACCTGACCCATTTGTTGAGGGGACGAAGGTTTAAGATCAGCCTGTACTTCCCAGGGGGCTTTTTCACCACAAAGACATGGGAATAAACCCCCTGACCTTCTTCTATCGGGGGAACTTCTGTTAAGACCCTCTGATCTAAAAGGTCTCCCAGAAGGAGGCCTAATGCCTCTGCTTTTTCCCGATCTCTTGGGAGTTGGGTGATCAAAAACACCGGAGGGGGGGGGGGGGGGGAACTCCAGCCTGTAGCCATTTTTTATGAGATCTTGCACAAACGGACTGGCAGTTGAATCTGTCCATTGCAAGAGGAACTCCCCCAACCTTCCTCCTACCTGGACCTGAGCGTCACTGGGATTTGGGGGTAGAACAAGATACCTCCACTTCCACGTCCTTTCTGGTTTGGACCAGTGTGTTTTAGGACGGGTCTCCTTATCTTTCTGGTTTTGCTTAAACCCTCGAAAAAAACGTTTATTCCCATCATTTTTCTTTCTTTCGGGAAAGGCTTTTTTCTTGTCCTGCATTCTTTCCAAAGCCTCATGGAGGCTGGGACCAAACAAATGGTCTCTTGAAAAGGGGAAGCCACAGAGCTTTAATTTGGATGCAGCGTCTCCGGTCCAGGTCTTTAGCCAGACCGACCTTCTGGCTGCGTTAACTAATGCCGCTGATCTAGTTGCCAGCTTTACTGACTGCTAAGAAGCATCTGCTAGGAAGCCTACCGCCTTCATGAGCAACGGAAATGATTTTAAAATTTGTTGCCTGGAGGTACCGGCTGTGATATGGGCTTGAAGCTGGTTGAGCCAGCATTCCAAGTTTCTGGCTACGCATGTAGCCACTAGTGCTGGTTTCAGCGCTATAGTGGAAGCATCCCATGCCCTTTTGAGAAGGATATCACCCCTTTTATCCATAGGGTCTTTAAGGGACCCCAAGTCATCAAAGGCCAGATCGGTTCTTTTAGAAACTCTGGCTAAGGGCGCATCCAGTTTTGGAGCCTTATTCCAAGGCTGTGATGCGTCATTGTCAAAAGGAAATCTTCATTTCAAATTTCCAGCAAAAAAGGGCCTCTTTTCTGGCTGCTCCCACTCCAGCAAGATCGCTTCCACCAGCGACTTGTGAAGAGGAAAAACCCTGGTCATTTGAGCACCACACCCCTGATATAGCTGGTCATGCTTAGACAACTGGACCGGTTCCTCTCTGATCTCTAGGGTCTCATAAATGGCTTTAAGCAAGTCTCCCACATCTTCCAGAGACAGCTTGTACTTCACCCCCCTGGAGGAGTCTTCCTCTACCTCTGAGCCTGACTCAGAATCTACCTGGGAGGAAGCCTGGGATCGTGTAGACCCTCCTGCTTCCTCCTCCTCTGGCTCATCCCCTCCTGCAGGAGCCACCAAAGATGGAGCACTAGAGGCTCTGTAGACAGGGGACGGCATCTGCACCCTGTCCATCATCCTCTGAAGGACCTAAAGGTGGACGCTAGTTCATCCTTAATGGATGCTAAGACTTTGTGGCATTCCGCCGCAGAGTCATCTTTAACCAAACTGGCGATGCACTCTGCACAAAGAGGCTTTTTCCAGTTGGAACTTAATTTTTCCCCACATACAGCACACTTTCTCTTAGGGGCCTGGACTGGAGTTTTGTCCTGAGCTTTGATCTGAAAGTAAACAGAAAGAAACACCAAGAAAACAGTCCGTTAGGAAGAAAATACCCCCTGACTATACACCACTGTGCTTATGTCAGAAAGAAGTGCGGGGGATCCCTCCACCACAGGTTCCACACCCTGGGAGGGAAAGAAAAAGGTCCCGAGATCTTCAGACCTGGTCCCCCAGAAGTAAGGAAAGAACAGCCTCGCCCCCTTACCTGGGAGACGCCGGAGCCGGTGGACCCGGAGTCTGTGGCCGCCCTCGCTTCCTCCATTGGTCCTGGTGTCCTTATGCAGCCCGGCTGCGTTGTAACACACCGCTCCGTGTGCCTTCTTCCCCTGCCGCGCTTGAATCGAACAGGACCATATTCGACGGCGCCCTTTGATGACGCCGTTCCGATGATGCACTTCCGCCCTGTGGAACGCATCCGCCCCGCCCCTCAGCGCCGCTCCGGAAGGAGGAAGTCTGCAGTGCAGAGCGGCATGGCAAAGCAAGCGTCTCTCTCCGCCATCGCTGCTGTACCCTCCGCCAGCTTCACAAGACTGGAAGGCTAACGCTCTCAGGTACTGGGGAATTAGGGGGGCGGATGCCGTCAGTCAAGGGTTCCCGCTCTCCCCGAGCGTCGGACAGCAGTGGGAATCGGTGACCACCTCTTCCGCTGTAGGAACAGAAGGGTACCAAGGCCGAGAGGGAGTCCAGCATTTTTTAAGTCCCAAAAACGTGCTCCTTCCCTTCTGGCAGGAAACACAATAACTGAGGAGGAGACCTGGAGGACCGCCCTTTAAAGAAAAGGGTGTACATGTTTCCTGTCCCGGAGGGAGGAGCCCAAGGTCTCAAGAGGCTGTCCTGGAAGACGACTAGAGAAAATTATGTTTTTTTTTTAAAAATTGACAGTCTTTTTTTGTTTATAGCAGGCTCTGGGGAGGGACCAGGGGTGAGGCTGAAGGAGGGACCAGGTTTGGGGTCAGGGGTTAGGCTGAAGGGGGCCCCATCCGGTAGGCTGAAGGGGCCCCATGATTTCTATCAGCGGCCCTGGCCAGAAGGTTTGAGGCTTGTCTATGTGCTGTTTGGCATATTGCAAGTGGGATACTTTGTGACATTTGAGTAGTAATTGCTTTCTTTTGGCGACTCGACCATGCAGCCCATCTTTCCTTAAACCCCCCCCCCAAAAAAAAACCCTGCAAGACAAAGGCATAATGAGCTAGTATGCATAGAATACTAGCTGATTATGAATTACTTACCTCACATCAAAGTCCCCGCAGCCGTCCTCATCTCCCCCTCTGGCCGCCGACATGTCACCCGGGGCTTGCTTCCGGGTATCGCGGCTCCGGCGCTGTGATTACCCAAAGCAGCGATGACGTCACTCCCGTGCATGCGTGCGGAAGCCGCCAGTAACTGCACACCGACTGAAGCAGCGGCACATAGGTGCCATTGCTTCAGTTTGCCCTATTGCCCCGTGCAGGTTTAGGAGATATCCTGGGTAGCTAGCTACAGGTAAGCCTTAATATAGGTTTACCTGTAGCACAAAGTGGTTTTCAAGGGTTTACAACCACTTTAAGTGCCTCCTTATTGTGCATCTTGAAACAGCCACACCTCATGTTTTCAGAGAGTCCTGTATTTCAACCAAAGTTATTTGTGGGTTTCTCTTTGCATCCCAAACTTTTTTTCTGGCAGTTGTGGCTGATATTTTAGTTGGTCTACCTGACTGTAGTTTGGTTTCAACAGAACCCCCTCATTTTCCACTTCTTGTTTAGAGTGTGAAAACTGCCGATTGTCATTTTAAATTCCTTGGGTATCTTTTTATATCCTGTTCCTGTTTTTTACAGTTCAACTACCTTTTCCTGCAGATCCTTTAACCGGTTCACGGCCGGCGCACGACTATTTACGTTGACAGAATGGCACTGCTGCGCAAATGGGCGTATATATACACATTCCTTTAAAATGCGAGCCGTGTGGTCGCGCGTGTGCTGCCGGCAAGCCACATGCCCTAGGTCACACTTAACCCCTTCAGCGCCCCCTACAGGTTAACCCCTTCACTGCCAGTGTCATTTTTACAGTATGTGCATTTCCTGGATCTCTGGAGACAGCAACACTATGCCACTGGTTATCATTTAAAGCTCTTTCCGAGTTGCCTTTCATCAAGGATGGACCATTCTAGGTTAGGGCTCACTGTGTATTGAAGATTGGTCTCCTTGGTGGTACATGCGTCTAGGTATATACACTATGTCTTTGATCTTGGGAATGGTCCATCCTTGAAGAAAGGCAACTCGGAAAGAGCTTTAAATGATAAGCAGTGGCATAGTGTTGCTGTCTACAGAGATCCCAGAAATGCACATACTTTGAGAATTGATGGAAGGACAGTTACGCAACACTCTACTGGTGCCAGCAATCTAGATCTAAAGGCTGTTACCGTTTCTTACATGGCGGGCAGTGGCACGGATACCGGTGAAATTTCTTGTGAACGAGACCCATCAGGACCGCATATATCTGAAACTGCGAGATTGGGACCCATTACATGCCGTTTCTGATCCCCTGTCATAAGGGATCGTGGAAATCCGGTAGAAAGCCAATCTATAAGTCTGGTGGAGGACATGTCACTTTCTTCTTTTGTACACGTTTACAACCAATCTGTAATGTGGCACAGATGCACGGGTGTTTGACATCTTACCTGCTTTTTATGGACCTTCTATTGTCAATACTTTGGACTGTTTATTATTATTATTTTCATTCAGAGCTAAAACTCAAATTCAGTTTGTGGTTTTTGATCTAAGTGTTATTTGTTGTTTTTTTTCCTTTAATCATCATCACTATTATTGTTGAGGGGTGTTGAGGTGGCTGCATGGTGCACCCTAGTGGCCATCATATGTCACGGTTTTAATATAGCAGTGAGCTTCTCATATATATCACCAGAGATTACCCACTTGTATACGTTTGTGTTTGTCAAGAAGGGTGGTATAGGTAGCGCGATTTATATTTTTCTCATGTCTATTTCTTGCATTTATTGTTTACATAGTAATCGCAGCACCTAGAAGGAATAGACTGACTACGTTGCAGGTCTTTTTCTTTCCATTTTTTTTTCTGTCATTTTAGCGCAGTTTCTTTCCATTTTTCCGTCTAAAACAAAATTGACGTCCTTTTTTACCCTCTAAATTTAAGGCAGCATCCGCCATAAAAAGTAGCAGGGCGCTACACAAGCAAACAGATCACAGGTGAGGATAGTTACCTTTAGGCCCCTTTCACACTGTGGCGTTTTTCATGCGCTTTAACGTTAAGAAAGCGCCTGAAAGAAGCTGCATCTGCAATCCCAATGTGAAAGCCCGAGTGCTTTCACACTGAGGCGCTGCGATGGCAGGGCATCAAAAAAAGTCCTGCAAGCAGCTTCTTTGCAGCGCTTTAGGAGCGTTGAATACACCACTCCTAAAGCTCCCTTCCCATTGAGGGAGCTTTTAACGCCAAAGCGCCTGAAAAATGCCCCCATGTGAAAGGGGTCTTAGCTGCGCTTTACCAGCGTTTTTCAGGCGCTGGCAGTGTCAAAGGGCTCTGAAAGCACTTGGGCTTTCACATTGGGATTGCAGATGAGGCTTTTTTCAGGCGCTTTATAGGCTTTTTTTAACGCCAAATCGCCTGAAAAAACCCAAGTGTGAAAGGGGCCTTAATAGCAATTTAAACCCCTTTGTGTTATCTTGTGTGCGTTATCAGGCCAAAATCACCAGGGTATGTAAACTTTAGTTCAGGGTATGATTTAAAAAGGGTAAACACAGTTGCTTGATAATAAATGGCTTCAGCCAAACACTAACCATGAGTGAAAGAAATGTTTTTGTGTTATTCATATTCTCTGAAAAATGGCCAAGAAATCATAAATTCTGTCAGGGTATGTAAACTTATGAACACATCTGTATTGCATTGTCACTTTTAATGCTGCAGCATCTTACGGTGAGTGAAGATCATGTTATTGGACATTTGATGCACTGTCACTTTTGTATTTTGCACTTTATGAATTGAAGATATTAAAAGAGAAATATGTTTTGTTTTTTTTTGCCTAATCATACTTACCTAGGTGGATGCAGCATCAGTCCAATGCTGCAGCTGTCCCCCAGCGTCTCTGCACTGAGAACCGAACCACCGAACACCGCTGCTGCTGCTCTGATCCTCATTGGAGCGCTGAGCTGTGGAGGGGCGGGGAGTGGGCATCTCAGCGGCTCGCTGAGACGGACAGCAATCAAGCTGGCGGATCCAGACTTGGGAAGTCGGGATGACGCGGTGCCTGGACGGATGTCAGTGACGTCAGCAGAAAGAGGACTTCAGACCACTCTCCGCTGAAAACGGGTCACAGGAGTGCAAAGCGAATTGCACTCCTGTGACCCTTAGGAGAAGCCCAGCCTAAAATTCCTCATTGAGTGAGCGCCACATATACTTTTATTTAATTATCACTGTGTGGGAACACCCTTTCATGTTGGCAGCTGCTCAGCTTTATTTACATTTTGGATTGTGCATTAGTATATTCACTTGTATAAGCCTGACTCTTTCAGTCAGGCTTTCCAGGTCACAGAGCTCTGTAACTCCCCCCTTGTACTGTGTTCCCCTTTAACCCCCTGTACTCTGCCCTCTTGTACTGTGCCCCGCCCCCCTGTACTGTGCCCTCCTATACTGTGCCCCTCTCCCCCCTGTACTCTGCCCTCCTGTACTGTGCCCCTCTCTCCCCTGTACTGTGCCCCTTCCCCCTTGTACTTTGCCCCCATGTACTGTACCCCTCTCCCCCTGTACTCTGCCCTCCTGTACTGTGCCCCTCTCCCCCCATGTATTCTGCTCCCCTGTACTGTGCCCCTCTCCCCCCTGGACTCTTCCCTCCTGTACTGTGCCCCTCTGCCGCTTGAACTCTAGCCTCCTGTTTGCCTCTCTCCACCCTGTACTCTGCCCTCCTGTACTGTGGCCCACTCCCCCCTGTACTCTGCTCTCGTGTAGTGTGCCCCTCTCCCCCCTGTACTGTGCCCTGCTACAACTGTACTCTGCCCTCCTGTACCATGCCCCTCTCCCCCTGTACTCTGCCCTCTTTGCACTGTGCCCCTCTCCCCCTGTAGTTTGCCCTCCTGTACCGTGCCCTACTCCCCCATGTACTCTGCCCCTCTCCCCCCTGGACTCGTCCCTCCTGTACTGTGCCCCTCTCCCCCCCCTGTACTGTGCACCTGTACACTGCCCCCCTGTACTGTGCCCCTCTCCCCCCTGGACTCTTCCCTCCTGTACTGTGTCCCTCTTCCCCCTGTACTGTGCACCTCTCCCCCTGGACTCTTCTCTCCTGTACTGTGCCACACTCCCTCTTGTACTCTGCCCTTCTGTACTGTGCCCCATTCCCCCCTGTACTCTGCCCTCCTGAACTTTGCCCCTCTCCCCCCTGTACTGTGCTCTACTGTAAATAGTGGATAGGATATTACCGCGCTACCAAAGAGGAGGGAAGGGTTTAGGAGGGGGAGGGAAAAGAAAAGGGGGAGGGCAAGAGAAAGATAGAAAGGAAATACTGCTGCAACACTGAAGGTGTATCAAACTCAACATTGTTAAAATAAATAAATAGTGCTGCGCTGTGTGATAGGGTAGATGAATGAAAGAAAAGACAGTTGCTATAACTGATACGTGAACATCAAAAAATATTAATCGCTGATATTGGTGATACAAAATGACTTCCAATCAAAAATACAAAAATACAGAGTGCTCAGTGATAATGAAGCATGCACTGCTATATAGTAGCAAACCTAAAGCAACACACAAGTGATAATAAGAAATCGCATCAGTGTCCATGCAGAAAACAGCAAAAACCAAAGCTGTTTAAAAGATCAAAATATCAAAGGAACAATCAACAATAAAGTGCTGGTGCTTATGCCGAAATATTCAGCGTGAAGGTGGTGCAGAGAAGGAATTCCAATATCCTTTTGAAGTTTTAGTGAGGGTGTCCCCCCACCTTACTGCTGTAAGGTAACAGCATGTATAATATAGCCAATGGTGTCCCAGTCGTTTCAGAATGTAGTGTGTCCCAGTGAACTGTAATCTTTCCCCCTCAGGAGTCACACCCAATGGACAACAATGACCCTCACCCAGGGAGGTAAAAAGCGCCAATAGTGCAGTATCTTTTAAAAGTTTTTAATAATTAAAAAAGGCATACATTATGGTACTCCCATGAATGCAATAAAAACAGGCATAAAAACAAGTGGCGAGTTCGCAAGCGTCACCTCCGGTAACGTCTTGGCGGACTCTTACGCGTATTCGTCACGACACGTGACTTCTTCAGGAGTGGTGAGAGGTACATTAGGGATGCATTATATAGTATGGTGGGAATTCATCCAACCAGACGGTCGCCATTTTCCAAACAGGCAAGCTCCGGGAAGTGGGGCGGCGGCCATCTTCCGAAAACCGGACGTGGGGCAGCGGCCATTTTGTTGAAGATCTAGTCATGGGACCAGGGAGGAAAAAAAAAAAGTCCCCTGAAGGTAAAACCAAGGCCAGCGGAAAAAAATATACTGGATGGCATGACGCGGTCCATGGATCATCAGCCCCTACTGTTCCCAACTCCCCCTGTACTCTGCCCCCTGTACCCCTCTCCCCCCTGTACTCTGCCCCCCCTGTACTCTGCCCTTCTGTATAGAGGTCGACCGATATATCGGCAGGCCGATATTCGGACATTTTGGAGAAAATCTGCATCGGCGGATTATTATCCAAATTAGGCCGATATTTAACACTGCCCGCACCTGTGTCAGCAGAGTGTGGAGAAGGGAGGAGGAACGTGGGGTCCTCCGTTCTCCACACTCTGTCTGCAGAGCAACGCCACGTGAAACATTAAGGAGATAGAGAGAAGGGAGCTGTCATTAGCGAGGTCTGATGCCGGGGTGGGCGGGACTCGGCTATCCAACACCAGCCAATGGGATGAGATCTGGGCGGACCGCTACATGTATGTGGCCCGCCCCTTTCTTTAATGGCCTGATCATTGGCTGGATAGCTGCTGGGTCCCGCCCACCCCCGACATCAGACCTTGCTAATAACAGTTAGCTTCTCTCTCTCTCTCTCCTTAATGTTTCACACACGCGGCGCTGCTCTGCAGATGCTAATGCCAACCAGTGCCATCCGCCAGTGCCAACTAGTGCCACCTGCCAATGCCATCCAGTCCCACCTGCCAGTGCCAATTAGTGCCACCTGCCAGTGCCAATTAGTGCCACCTGCCAATCAGTACCAACCAGTGCCACCTGCCAGTGCCAACTAGTGCAATCCAGTGCCACATGCCAATTCCACCTGCCAACCAGTGCCATCTACCAGTGCTAACTAGTGCCATCCAGTGCCACCTGCCAGAGCCAATTAGTGCCACCTGCTATTGCCAATTAGTACCATCTGCCAATTATTACCAACCAGTGCCACCTGCTAGTGCCAACCAGTCCCATCCAGTGCCACCTGCCAATGCCATCCAGTGCCATCTGCCAGTGCTAACTATTGCCATCCAGTGCCAATTAGTGCCACCTGCCAATCAGTACCAACCAGTGCCACCTGCTAGTGCCAACCAGTGCCACCTGCCAGTGCCAACTAGTGCCATCCAGTGCCACCTGCCATCCAGTTTCACTTGCCAATGCAAACCTGTGCCATCTGCCAGTGCTAACTATTGCCATCCAAGTGCCACCTGCCAATGCCATTCAGTGCCACCAGATCTGTCAGACAAATACTAGCAGTACTCATATAGCCATCTCTGTAAGTGAGGAATACTGTGCCATGTACTGTAGTATTAGTACTCCAGTACTCAGATCTGACTGATAAATAGTAGCAGTACAGAACTCATATACCTATCTCTGTAGGTGAAGAATACTGTGCCATGTGGTATTAGTACTCAGATCTGTCAGATAAATAGTAGTGCTCCTCATATACCCATCTCTGTAGGTGAGGAATACTGTGCCATGTGGTATTAGTACTCAGATCTGTCAGATAAATAGTAGTGCTCCTCATATACCCATCTCTGTAGGTGAGGAATACTGTGCCATGTGGTATTAGTACTCAGATCTGTCAGATAAATAATAGTACTCCTCATATCCCCATCTCTGTAGGTGAGGAATACTGTGCCATGTAGTATAAGTACTCCCCGTACACTGACCTTCTGCCAGGATCTGTGGATGAACTCCAGGGGTTCTCTCCTCATCTGTAGCGCTGCCCCCAGCCAGGGGATCCATCCCCGTATACAGGGAGGAGGAGGGGGTCCACTCTGCCGGGTTCTGGTCAGTAGGAATCCCACCAGCAAGCCGGCCAGGAGCCCCAGCAAGATCCCCACCGCGGAGCGAAGCTCCATCATCCGGTCCTCCTCCATCCTCCCCACTAGTGATGTCTGGTTCATGAACGAATCGTTCTTTTGAATCGGTTCTTTTCAGTGAACTGATTGAACCGATTTATCTGAGTGAACTGAACCGTTTGGAATGGTTCTCTGTGCACTCAATACATAGCATAGGAGAGCAGGTCTGGTAATATGATCCTAGAGTGAGAGAGCTTGGCCCCTCCCTGCAACCAATCAGCGTGCTCAAGGCACAGAGACACTCAAGAACTGGATACAAGTCAAGAGTACACAGTACACGAGTTAAAGAACCATACGAGTTACTGAGTTAGGCCCCTTTCACATTAGCGGACCGTTCGTCCGTTTATTACAAGTCCGTTTACGGACTTGTAATGCATCCCTATGGGATCGCGTCCGTTAGCGGATAGAGCATCCGCTAATGTCCGCAACCATTCGCGTCCGTCGGGATCCGGTTTTTCGGACGGAAGAAAACCCTATTTTTCTTCCGTCCGGTGGAACGGATTGAGTTTCCTTTATTTCTTATGGGGAAATTTGCTTTTATATATAGAAGAGCTTTGTATTACAAGCATGTTTCTGGAACGAATTATGCTTGCAATCCAAGGTTTTAGGCCGCGTACACACGATTAGTCCATCCGATGACAACGGTCCGAAGAACTGATGAAGCTGACTGATGGTCTGATGTGCCTACGCACCATCGGTTAATGAACCGATCGTGTCAGAACGCGGTGACATAAAACACAACGACGTGCTGAAAAAAAACGGAGTTCAATGCTTCCAAGCATGCATCGACTTGATTCTGAGCATGCGCAGGTTTTTAACCGATGCTTTTGCATACTAATGATCAGTTTTGACCTACTGGTTAGGCGTCCATCGGTTCAATTTTAAAGCAAGTTCCTATTTTTTTGATCGAAGGATAACTAACCGATGGGGCCCACACACAATCGGTTTGGACCGATGGAAAACGGTCCTTCAGTCCGTTTTCATCGGTTTTGACCGATCTTGTGTACTCGGCCTTCTGTATATATTCCTCATTCCCTGGCTTAAAATAATTTGTGCCCAGTATAGATATTAATGGTGAATTATAATTCCAGCGATACATCCCTAGACCAGTGGTCATCAATCCTGTCCTCAGGGCCCACTAACAGGTCAGATTTTATGTATTACCATGGGGAGATGCAGACTACAATACTGTAATCACTGAGCAGCAAGTGATATCACCTGTGATGTATTTCAGTTATCTTGCAAACCTGGCCTGTTAGTGGGCCCTGAGGACAGGGTTGATGACCACTGCCCTAGACTGTCCCAAATCTTAAAAGTATTTATATTGGGTTTGTGCTAGTGGCTAAATCCCAGTGCTGCCGTGGTATCCAGACCATCTTTCCTAGGTCCACTTTACTTTGTGATATCTCCATATTTACCTAGCTTTTCCCTTCTTTATTATAGCGGGATTCCACCCGCAATTATTATTTTTTTTAAAGTCAGCAGCTACTAACAGTGTAGCTGCTGACATTTACTAAGGACACTTACCTTGTCCTACGTGCCCGCGCTGATGGCCCCCCCCGATGCCAATCCCACGATCGATGCAGGTCCCGCGCCGCCATTCACACTAGGGGAAACAGGCAGTGAAGCCTTACGGCTTCACTGCCCATTTCCTACTACGCCTGTGTGAGTCTCGTGCCGGCTTGTGAATGGGCGGCTGCTCTCTGAGAACACACACAGTTCCCAGAAAGCAGCGCGCCCCATTCACTAGGAGAAGAAGAAGAAGAAAACATTCCGCGGTGCCGAAGAGGCAGATTACGGACTTCCGCATAGCAACAGGTATTTCGGGTGAGTATAATTTTTTTTTTTTTTTCACTTTTATTTTATTTAATTTTTTTAATACTTTTGGCCAAATGTTGTTTTCCTGGGTGGAACTCCGCTTTATGAATCCACTCTACCATCCGGGCAGGCCTGTCGCTACAAGGCAAGCAGACCAAGCAATTGCTTGGGGCCCCGAACTGGCCCGGGGCCCCAAAAAGGGCCCCTGCCACGCTCCCAAAATGTTGCAGCTGCCTGAGCGCTCTATAGAGAGCCTGCAGCACTGCTGCCTTGAGTTGTCACTTCCCCTTCTCTGTAGTGTGGCCGAGCTCCTCTTCCTCCTGTCAGTCCGGACTCTGGCTGGAATTCAGTTTGCGTGCGTGCGTGTGTGTGGGGGGGGGGGTGGGTTTGGTGGGGCCTTAATGTCCATTTTGATTGGGGCCCCCAAAATCCTTCAAACGGCCCTGCATCCGGAAGACAGAGATCGCCTTATAGTATTTCTCAAAGTCCAGAGCTGCTAATCCCCCTGACCTTTTTGCTTTTACCAGTGTTGCATATGTATTCTTGGGGCGTTTATGTGCCCAGACATATTTTAGTACCATTGATCTTGATTTCCTAAAATTATCCTGGGGTACTGTTATTGGGATCATTTGAAAGATGTAAATCCTTGGTAAGATATAAATGTTTAGGGTATTAATTCTATCTATCCATGAAAGGGGCTTATGTCTCAGGTTGTTCAGATGTTCCTTAATTTTATTAAGTGCTGGTATATAGTTGGCCCTAAACATCGTCCCCTTGCTGTCAATTTTATTCCCAGGTACCCCAGTCACTCCTTACACCATAACATAACCATAACAAGGTGAATTTAGATTGGATTGCCCGCTGCTCCTCCCTTTGGATAGTGATATTCAGAATCTCCGATTTGGACTAATTTATTTAGTCAACTTTCCATATTAGCTCAACTCATCAGGAATGATCGGAATTGTTATTCTATAATTGGAGACATAGAAAAGAAGATTGTCCGCGTAAGCAGCTACTCTATACTCCCTTTCCTTACTCTTATGCCCTGTACACACACGATTGGCTCATCCGATGAAAACGGTCTGATGGATTTTTTCATCAGATATCCGATGAAGCTGACTTTCATCAGTCGTGCCTACACACCACCGGTTAAAAAAAAAACGATCGTTTCAGAACGCGGTGACGTAAAACACAACGACGTGCTGAGAAAAATGAAGTTCAATGCTTCCGAGCATGCGTCAACTTGATTTTGAGAATGCATGGATTTTTAACCGACGGACGTACCCACAGACGATCTTTTTTTCTATCGTTTTTTTAACCATCAGATAATTTTAAAACAAGTTCCTAGTTTTTTCACCAATGGGGCCCACACACGATCGGTTTGTCTGATGAAAACGGTCCATCAGTCCGTTTTCATCAGACGAACCAATCGTGTGTACGCGGCATTACCCCTCTAATATCCGGGTTTTTACGAATTGCAGCTAACAGGGGTTCCAGTGCTATTACAAACAGCATTGGGGAGAGGGGGCACCCTTGTCTTGTCCCATTAGAGAAGTCAAAAGGAGGAGATAAATTCCCATTTATTCAAATGTTAGCCGTTGGATGATGATAGAAAGCAAGTATCCATTTGTGTACCCAGCTTGGTAGTAGCGGTTTTAATCTCTCTGCAGTTATTTTAGCAAAAATCTTTATGTCTGTATTTAAGAGAGATATTTACATGTAGCTCACTGGGACTGCTGGATCCTTCCCTTCCTTTAAAATAAGAGTTACCGTATTTATCGGCGTATAACACGCACCCCAACTTTAAGAGGGAAGTTTCAGGAACCAAACTTTCCACAACATCCTGCGTATAACACGCAGGCACAGTTTACCCTCTATTTTCAGGGTAAAAAAGTGAGTGTTATACGCCAATAAATACAGTATATGATTCCTCCCACAGGGTTTCTCCTTCTGCTAAAGTATTCAGACATTTACATAATTTAGGGATCAAAAGCTTTTGAAATCTTTTATAATATAAAATAGAGTAACCGTCGGGGACCGGGCTCTTTCCCAATGCCATATTTTTTTTATTGCTCGCCTTACTTCTTCTTGGGTAATTGGGGCTTTGAGTTGTTCAAGCTCCTCTATGGCAGCATAGGAAGGTCTAGGCCCCGCAGGTACTCATGGACTTCTGCATCTTGTTTCGCTCTGTCTTCCCCTCTTTGATTCACATTCTATAGTGAACCATAATAGGCATTAACTAATGCACCATCTCTCCCTGATTGTTCTTGATTTTAGGGGTAAAAGATATATATTTTTTCCCTTACTACTCTGGCAAGCCATTTCCCAGATTTATTTCCCCATTGATACCTCTCCTTATTTACTATATGAAAATATTAAAAAAAAAAAATTCTCCTGTTCTAGCAGTTTTGCTAATTGCACCCTTTTTGCTTCTAATTCTGGTCTCTCTGGGATACCTTGGGGTCTTGTATTTTGTTCTGTATCTGTCCTGTATCTGTCTATATAAGACATAGTCTCCCTGCTTCTATTCGGTCACTTCCTTCTATTATGGCCTTTCGAAAAAGGCTAAAAACTTGGCTTTTTGAGAGAAAGCATGCCGAGTTACGTTAGTTCTCCCCGTTGTTCCCTGTGGATCTGTTTATTAGTCTTTCTTGCTCTATTTTCTCCCTTTCCCTTTTTTTTTTTTCACTCCCTGATTTGATTTTCTCCAGTTATGCTTCCTGCGCTTAGACGCTGCCCTGATGAGCCAGTGTTTGGCACATTATAAATCCATTAAATCAATCAATCACAGAGTTTCTCTCCTCTCTCTCTTCTTCCTCGCTCTGACCCCGATCAATATTCCCCTTATGACAGCCTTGTGCTCTTCCTACAGAGTTGACCGAGGGATTTCTGGTGTATCATTTACAAAAAAAAAGTTCTCCAACTCTTGCTCGATCTTTTAAATTATCGCTGGGTCCTGAATAAGAGAATCATTTAATCTCCAGTTCCTTCCCGCCATGGAGCTTCTTGGTATTTCTAGTTTAATCACTACTGGGGCGTAATCAGAGAGAGTAATTGCGTGTGTACACCGCTCCTCCACCGCACCTGCCCATTGAAATGAATGGGCAGCGCGGCCGAACCGCTTGCTTTACGGGTGGTTTTTAACCCTTTTTTGGCCTTTCACAGTGGAGCAGCGGTAAAGCGCCGCTATTTTTAGCGGCACTTTGCCATCATTTTTTCAGAGGTATTCGGCCGCTAGCGGGGCGCTTTTACTGCCGCTCCTTCACAGCTTCAAAGCCAATAACTTTATCCACAGCCTCAACTTTCCTGGCTATAATGGTGTCCCCTGCAGATGCTGGTCTGCCGAGGAGTGTTCAGAGGTAGCAGATGCAGATGTACTTGTACACCGATTAGAGAGGGCTGGCCATGAGATGGCTCAGGATGAAAGACAGGGTGCCACGGAGGAGAAGTGCATAATTACCATAAAAATAGCAGAGCTACCTGGCCCTGGAGTGTCCAGCTGCTTCACTGCACAGATCGAGGAGTGCAGAACTGTCACATGTGGAAAGGAAAGTGGGCGGGAAGAGAGGTGGCTGTGAACCAGCCGCTCTGCTTTCCCTGTATGCAGCCACTGATCTGTTCATATGTGGGAGATGAGTCTGCCGGGATTGCTCTCATGTGCCATCCCAAGTGTAGCTGTGTGCCACCTCTGGCACCCCTGTCTTAGAGGGTTAAATATTGAGCTAGCTCTCAATTGCTTTATAAATAGTTTTTAATCACTTAAGACCCGGACCATTATGCAGGTTAAGGACCTTGCCCCTTTTTGCGATTCGGCACTGCATCGATTTAACGGACAATTGCGCGGTTGTGCGACGTGGCTTCCAAACAAAATTGGCGTCCTTTTTATCCCACAAATAGGGCTTTCTTTTGGTGGTATTTGATCACCTCTGCGTTTTTTTTTTTTTCGCTATAAACAAAAAAATAGCGACAATTTTGAAAAAAATTATCTTGCTATAATAAATATCCCCAAAAAATATATACTTTTTTTTAGTTTAGGCCGATCTGTATTCTTCTACCTATTTTTCGTAAAAAAAAAAAAAAAAAAAAAAAAAAAAAAAAAAAAATCGCAATAAGCGTTTATGGATTGGTTTGCGCAAAATTTATAGCGTTTACAAAATAGGGGTAGTTTTATGGCATTTTTATTTTTTTTTTTTTTTTTTTTACTACTAATGGCGGCGATCAGCGATTTTTTTCGTGACTGCGATATTATGGCGAACACATCGGACAATTTTGACACATTTTTGGGACCAGTCATTTTCACAGCGAAAAGTTCTATAAAAATGCACCATTACTGTGAAAATTACCATTGCAGTTTAGGAGTTAACCACTAGGGGGCGCTGAAGGGGTTTAGTGTGACCTCATGTGTTTCTAACTGTAGGGGGCGGGGCTGGACGTGTGACATCAGTGATCGTCTTTTCCTATATCAGGGAACAGACGATCACTGACATTGCCACAATGAAGAACGGGGAAGGTGTGTTTACACACCCCTCTCCCCATTCTTCAGCTCCTGTGACCGATCGCGGGACACCGGTGGGGATCGGGTCCGCGGGTCCTGCGGGCGCAGTCACAGAGCTTCGGACCAGGTCGCAAGCGTGCCGCCGACGGCGAGCTCGCGACCCCACGGCTGGGCTCTTAAAGAAGATGTACAGGTACGTGCTTGTGCCCAGCCGTGCCATTCTGCCGACGTATATCGGCGTGAAGGGGTCCTTAAGTGGTTAAGTTGATGGGATTGTTGTCATTGTTGAGTAATAGGTTCCTATAATGGATTATTAGGTATTGGGTTAGTTTACATGTTTTATAATATATTTTTTATATATTTAGATTTATTTTATTTTTTGGTTCATGTATATTCATATATATGCAATGAGAATCACCTATACATTATATTCTGTAATTTTTATATACCATATGTGCTAATTGTGGTTGCTGTTGTATCCCGCAATATAAATGTAAGCAGAGGAAGTGCTGGTTGTATTGTGGTTGCGGAGACACGCTGCTAGCACATGCGCTGTAGGTTGTTTTCCGCTTAATTGATGGGACACTATAAAAGGGAGGTTGCCATGCCGTACAGCCAATCCCATGAGTAAGTCTTGATGACGAAACATCAGGACGTTGGCTGTATGGCAACCAGTTGTCAATGCTTGACGCTATACCGGAATTGATGTTCCGAAAAGCACGACCTCTCATTGGCGAGGTTCAGTTCACACACGCTATGTCCGCTGTGTCCACACTTTGCCAGTACTTGCTATTGCAAGTCAATGTTTCTATGCTTTATTTGATCGTATCTCATGTGAGTGCAATGTTTGAAGCTTTTTAATAGAAATATACTTTTCATAAAGATACTGCACCATTGGAGCACCTTGTTTTTTTTTTTATGTATGGAGAATCCATTATATTGGGTGTCACATCTGGATATAATTGGATGCCTAACCCGCTTTTAAGCCCTGTACACACGGTCGGGAATCTTGTCAGGAAAAAACTGTTGTTTTTCCTGACGAGATTCCTGGAAAGCTTTCTTGCTCGGGCCATTCAAAAGAACCGCCGCTCTTTTGAATGGCAAAAATGCGGCGACGTCATCGACTACGACGAGCATGCGCTCGTCACATTCAATGCCGTCACTCCCACCCTACGCTATGCCTTGGAAGCTACCGTGCATGCGCCAAAGTCTCATGGAGCATGCATGCGTTTCCATGGGAGGCAGGTAAGTATACAGAGGCTCTGGTTTCTCGGCAGGAAAACACTGTCGAGAATCACGACAAGAAAATAGAGAGCAGGTTCTCTATTTTTGTCGTCGAGATTCTAGGCAGTTTTCTCGATGAGAAACCATACACAGGCACGGTTTTCTCGGAAAAAAGCTCTCCCAGCAGCTTTTTTTGCAGAGAAAACCATGCATGTGTATGAGGCTTAAGGGTTGATACTGGTTTGCCGAGCATGAGAGTGCAAGGCATCGTTATTTGGTGAGTGCATAACCAAAGGGGAGTGGAAACACTGATTGCACGTGGTGCGGTGAAAGCTTTGAAGATCTCACATCAGGACAATTTCATATATTTTTTTTATATTTAACCCCTTAAGGACCCATTCACGCCAATATACGTCGGCAGAATGGCACGGCTGGGCACATCCACGTACATGTACGTGGCTCTTTAAGCACGCGACCCGGCCCGAAGCTCCATGACCGCGGGACTCGCGGACCCAATCGCCGCTGGAGTCCCGCGATCGGTGTAAACACAGCTTCCCCGTTCTTCACTGTGGCGCTGTCACCGATCGTGTGTTCCTTTTTATTAGGGAACCACAATCGATGACGTCACACCTACAGCCAAGCCCCCCCTACAGTTAGAAACACAAATGAGGTCATATATATCCCCATCAGTGCCCCCTTGTGGTTAACTCCCAAACTGCAATTGTAATTTTCACAGTAAACAATGCATTTTAAATGCATTTTTTGCTGTGAAAATGACAATGGTCCCAAAAATGTGTCAAAATTGTCCGAAATGTGTCCGCCATAATGTTGCAGTCACGAAAAAAATCGCTGATCGCCGCCATTAGTAGTAAAATAATTAATAAAAATGCAATAAAACTATCCCCTTTTTTGTAAGCGATATAAATTTTGCGCAAACCAATCGATAAACGCTTATTGCTTTTTTTTTTATACCAAAAATAGGTAGAAGAATACGTATCGGCCTAAACTGAGGAAAAAAAACGTTTTTTTTTTAATATATTTTTGGGGGGGTATTTATTATAGCAAAAAGTAAAAAATATTGATTTTTTTTCAAAATTGTCGCTCTATTTTTGTTTATAGCGTAAAAAATAAAAACCGCAGAGGTGTTTGGGAGCCACGTCGCACGGCCGCGCAATTGTCAGTTAAAGCGACGCAGTGCCGAATTGCAAAAACTGTCCGGGGCCTTTAGCTGCCTAAAGTTCCAGGTCTTAAGTGGTTAAAACATCTTGGTTTCATTGATGGACTGCTTAATCACGGATTTTATTTTTTATTTGTTTACTAATGTATGGAGGTTTAATTATCTGTCACCGGGTTCACTTATTTATATTGTTTATTTAATCAGCTCTACTATTTAATTTAACCTATATTGTAAATACTTTTATATATAATTTCATTTAAAGTAGCAACTTTTGCACATTGAGGGTACTCCTGGTGCAGCGGTATAGTAGGATGCCCAATGAGTATAAAACAAGTGGAATTTGGGTGAGCCAAGATGGTTTTCATATAGGAATAGCTTGGCTTCTTATTCTGAATTCCCCATTGAAATGCATTGGTAACAGGTTGACAAGTTTGGTGCTATATTTTATGATTCATATTTATTTTTTATCAAAACATTTTTTATTTCTGACAGACAAGAATGCAATACGTGCATTAGTCATATCGTATAGAACATTGCAGTCAAATTTCCAGTAATACAGGCTGACACACATCGTATAAATACCAGCGATATATGTATCAAGGATAGCAGCATATAAAACAAGAGAAATAAAACATAGCATTAAATACATGCATTTTCCTTTCCTCTTTTCCTGCCCCTGGGGCCAGCTACAACGAAGTTATAAGGTAGGTGAACCAGAAAGTCCACCTAAGTTTATAAGTGGGCTAATTAGGGTAACTCTTTTCTCAAAACACATATTTATCAAATGGTTGATGCCCTAAACTCAGGTAGCCATCTACGGTATTTCCCATAGGGCTTAAAGTAGCAGCAGTCTATCTCTAACCAGCTGTGCCGGAGCCACAGAAGTATTATTATGATTCATATTACTTGGTTCAGGTCAAATTGAAATTTCTTATATAGTAGGATGCCCAATGAGTATAAAACGTATAAAAAAAAGTGGAATTTGGCTGCGCCAAGATGGTTTTCATATAGGAATAGCTTGGCTTCTTATTCCAATTTTTCCATTGAAATACATGGCCATCATAGTGCCTTGTTTGGTGCCATATTTTATGATTTAGACAAAAAGGAAAAGGTCTGGTGTCACCCACAATTACCTCCATCCCAATATATGCAACAAAAAACAGAAGATCGCCCCGGGACTTTAAATGAGGTGAATACGGTTAGCCAACAATTGACAAAGTAAATGCAGTCTTAAAATGTATTAAAATTGTCATGCAAACATAAACCTGAATCATAGATAAGCCACTGAAATGATACATACAGTAAAAAATGTCATTACACGTATCATGGTATACAATGTAAATTGCAAAATACACAGGCATGAAAAGTATTCCAATACTTATAATACCTGTGTACTTTGCAATTTACATTTTTACATTATGTTTGCATGACAATTTTAGAACATTTTGACACTGCATTTACTTTGTCAATTGTTGGCTAACCGCATTCACCTCATTTAAGGTCCCGGACGAGTTTCTGTTTTTTGTTATATTTTATGATTTAGATCACTTGGCTCAGGCCAAATTTAACTTTCCTATATAGAAGATTTGTCCAATGAGTATAAAACAATTGGAAGCGAGTCAAATAGCTTGGCTTCTATTCCAATTTCCCTACCCTCTATCTGGCGGCATGGGGTGTGTGAAGCGATCTGCTGGCTGTGCTCGCTTCCATCTGACTGCTGATGGTTGGTTTGTCAGATTTACACAACTGCAGCCCTTGGGAACCACCGCAGTACTACATATGGCGATGACAGTAAAATTGTTAAAGGACATGGGCATTCATTTTCACCCTGGCATTCATTTTCTGCTCCTGACTACTCCCTGTTTTTATTGATCTTTTTATTTTCTGGAAGGTTGCGAGTCTGACTCACATTCCTTATTTCTTTCTTGTACAGTGTACTCCAGAGTCCACATGGTGGCCTATGAGCAAATTTGAGACTTGGAAAAGGAGACAGCAACTTTTTCCTCTCTTGTACGTTATCCTCAAACACTTTTTTATTATATGACATTCTATTCCTATAGAGCAGGGGTCTCAAAGTCAAATTACCTGAGAGCCACAAGACAGTGTTTATATCCCATGGGGGCCACATGCAAAACTTTCAAACTAAAAAACGACAGTACTGCAGTTTTAACCCTTTTTCTGCCACTAGCAGGGATTAAAAGCACCCCGCTAGAGGCCGAATAGCACCGCAACACCACCCGCCCCCCCCAGGGTAAAAGTAGCCTTACTGATATCGGTGCATCCCTAATTAGGCGGGACCTGTGCCCAAGCTATTCACACTAAGTTCTCTACATATCTCAAACAAGCAGTAAAAGACTTTATATCGGGCCTGTATTCATCTCTGTAGCTTTAGGCATGGTGGAGAAATAGATTTTTCAAAGTTCCTAGAGCAGACACTAAAATGTGGACTCTTTCGATTTTCCTTTCTATAGCAGCGAATCTTCGCAGCTTGCCAGCTCTTTAATGTAAACTCATTTCTGAGCTGTTAGAAACTGACTTTAGAGCTTTGTTGGGGTCTTTAGTAAAGAATTGTTTAAAGCACTTTTACGGCTTGTTAAGAAAATGTAAATACTTTGCTGTCCATAGATTGGGCACAGGTGCTATTTACCCCCTTTGCGACAGCAAAAAGGTAGTAGTCTGCACGTGCTTGCTGTGTGTTTTTGGCATTCCCTAAAGGCAGAAGCACATCATCTACTGGATTTATACAGTTGTGCTCATAAGTTTACATACCTTTGTAGAATTTATAATTTATTGGCCATTTTTCAGAGAATATGAATGATAACACAAAAACTTCTTTCACTCATGGTCAGTGTTTGGCTAAAGCCATTTATTATCAATCAACTGTGTTTACCCTTTTTAAATCATAATCACAACAGAAACTACCCAAATGATCCCGATTTAAAGTTTACATATCCCAGTTCATAATACCGTGTATTGTCCTCTTTAACATCAATGACAGTTTGAAGTCTTTTGTGGTATTTGCAGATGAGGCTCTTTATCTTCTCAGATGGTAAAGCTTCCCATTCCTCTTGGAAAAAAGCCTCAAGTTCCTGTAAATTCTTGGGCTGTCTTGCATGAACTGCACGTTTGAGATCTCCCCAGAGTGGCTCAATGATAGAGGTCAGGAGACTGAGATGGCCGCTCCAGAACCTTCACTTTATTCTGCTGTAGCTAATGCAGGGGTCGACAAATCCCGGGCGCCAGGTCGCCATGGCGACTAGAAATAGGGTCCTGGCGACTTGGCTTGGAAGGGGGGGCAAAAAAAAAAAAAAAAAAAAAAAAAAAAAAAAAAAATTTTTTTTTTGTGAGCTGGCACCATCTGGTGGTGAGCCGTTGGTATTACAAGTTATTACCACCAGATGTGTAAGCTGGCGCCATCTGGTGGTGGCCGTTGGTATTACAAGTTAAGCATTACAAGTTAAACAGCAATTCTAATGTAATTTTTCACTATTTTCACTGCCATCTTCTTCCCTCTAATTAGAACCCCCAAACATTATATATATTTTTTATCCTAACTAGAGGTCGACCGATATATCGGCCGATATTTGGCGTTTTTTAATTAATCGGTGTGCTTTAAAAAAGCCGATTTAAACTTCAGCACCACGACTTGCAAAAAGCTTCTGTAATAGAAGTCAATGCAAGTTGCCTGAAGCTTCCCGTAGAAGACCTTCTCTCTCTCCTGGGCAGCCTGCCAAGTTTTAGAAAAGATATACAATGTTGCTACTTATCAATTAACTGAACTCTGTGTAGGAGAGTTCTCAGTTTAACCATTTAAAGGCTAAATCTTTTTTGACACTTGTTGCATACAAGTAAAAATCCTGTATTTTCTGCTAGAAAATCACTTGGAACCCCCAAACATTATATATTTTTTTTTAGCAGAGACCCTAGTAAATAAAATGGCGATTGCTGCAATATTTAATGTTACACGGTATTTGCGCAGCGGTCTTTCAAACAATTTTTTGGGGGAAAAAATATACTTTAACAAATAAAATTAAAAATAACTAAACAGTAAAGTTAGCCCATATTTTTTTTTTCTCGTCCAAAAGTTTTCATTACCTGTTTTTGTGTATTACATTTTTTATTTTTATATATATATATATATATATATATATATATATATATATATATATATATATATATATATATATATATATATATATAGTAGTGAGTATCTTAAAAGTGTGAACAAACAGTTCAAAAGATAAACAGCGCTGGTGAGATGAAATATCAGCTCAAAACGAAAAGAATAAATAACCCTGTGGGTCCAGTTGGTGTAAAGGTAGTGGACTCCCAAGTGTCAGTGCACCAAAACAATTCAAGAGAAAAATACCTCTGTAGCCAAACTCACCCACCAAGGGTGTGAGATTGCCACAATAGAGCGATGTTGAAGCTCTATAAGTACACCATCTGGTCCTCCAGGTATCAGTACGTCAGACACAGTTCTCAGCAAGGTGTCATGAAAGACAAATAAAGAAACCAAAAATAGTGCAATATTGCTTAAATTAACCTATCTTGAGAGAGTTAACAACCTTAAGTGAGTGCCCGTACAATAAATCACTGAAAAATAAGCATAGAATACGATCACCGCTGTCACCGCCGTTTAATATCCTCCAGGGGCCGCGCGCGTGCTGAGCAGAGGCTGTTTATGACAGGCGCTGGATCGAGGTTGGTGGATGGTGGAGCGCGGTGGAACGCAGGCTATGTCCGTATGTAGCGTCGTTGTAGCCACGTCCTGACGCGTTTCGTCACTTCCTGACTTCAACAGAGGGCGTGGCTACCTAACGCATTCACTGTTCCTTTATACTCTGTCAGCAAAGGCTATTGAATCAGTTTAACCGCCCACTGGTCATGATTGGTGCTGTTCCGATCCGGTGGGCGGACTGACCTCAGCCTTGCTGTGTAAAGTCCACAAAGGGTAAAGTGAAAAAACGGCATAGTAAAAACGAAGGATTACTGCATTTAATAAGGTAAAAAACCTATAAATAAATATAGAAGTTGCTTGTCACCCATAGGTATAGGGAGCATTTGTAAATGCTCACTACAAGCAGAAATGTACATCGATATTTTTAACAAGTATTTGTTAGAATAGCTAGTAAAAAGGAAGGGAATGTGTTTGTATAACACGGGTGTCGATTCACCCAATCACCGAGTGCTGTGGGCGTGTTTACAGATGCTCATCAGACAACTCGGGATTTATATGAAATTAGCTATTAAAAAGTATTCGGAGAGGAAGATGATCTAGAACATTCGATTAGACTTGCTGGTTAGTGCACATTACAGTGCAACATGTCTATGATAATGGAGAGAAAATAGACATTTAATGGATTAGCGATCCGGAAATGTACAAAAAATATAAATAAAAGATGCACAGCAACGCACATTTTTCCGGTGAGAATGTGCTTATAAATGAAAAAATTGAAAAAATTCCAGGTGACATCATGGAAGATGTACAAATGATACGTACCAGTATATATATATATATATGGTGTACGTCGTGCGTTGGTGAACCAAAATATGCTCTTATATACCGATTACATAGCCAAACTTGTGTGGGCATTGCCACACTGACATTAGTAATAGCTACCATATATTTTGTTAATGAAAAGAAGGATCTTTGAGTGGAAGATCAGTTTGGTATATTATGTGGCTTAATGTCATCAAAAGTTTATGGACAGGGACGGTATACAGTCATAATGGTAAGGAGAGCTTAAAAAAGAGAGGAACTGTAAAAGAGGGTCGGGAGGCAGATAAAAGTCAAAGGACGGTATAGATTATATATAAATATATAAAAAATATAAAATATAAAATATATATCTTAAAAAGTAGAAAATAACCGGTACTGATAATAGAGACTGATAAAGCAGGGAACGTAAAACTTGGTAAAACTTGGTAAAAAATAATAAAAATGGCTAAAGAAAGGGGGGGGGTAAAACTGAAACTGTAATAAAATCAGAGGTCACTGATAAAACAGTTAATATCCAGGTCCACATTCAATCCTTTCGGCACAAGAGTGCCTGCCATAAAAATCCATTCAGTTTCACGTTTTGAAAGTTCCCTTATATGGTTACAGCCTCTCCAGGAGGGTTCAACATGTTCGACACCCCAAAATTTCAGACCTGCAGGGTTCTTGTTGTGATAAAGTTTAAAATGCAGGGAAACATTATGGTCCTTGTACCCTGATTTGATATTTGCAACATGTTCAGCAATTCTGATTCTCAATTTTCTTTTTGTGCGGCCGATATACAACAACTTGCACGGGCATTCAAGCATATACACGACGTGTGTTGTGTTGCATGTGATAAATGATTTCACTTTAAATTCGATACCGTTAGACGTGGCAGTGAAGGACTCTACAGTGCCTCTTGATCTGTCTGCTTCCTTACATGGGAGACATTTTTTACATGGGAAGAAGGCCTCTTTATCCCAAAATGATGGTAGTTTTCTTGGAGGATCAAGGACTTTTTTGACAATCTTATCACCAAAATTGGACGCTTTCCTGTATATGAATCCTGGTTTCTTTGGAAGTACAGTATTTAAAACTTTGTCTAGAAATAGGATGTGCCAATGGTTTTTAAAGATCATCTCAACCTCTTTGTACTGACTGTGAAATCCTGATATAAAGCTCCATTCATGAATATTTCTTTTAGCAGGTACTCGAGTTGTCGATAGGCAGTCGGAACGTGGTATTACTGCCAGTTCGTCTATAGTCCGAACAAGCTTATTGTTGTCGTAGCCTTTTTCTACAAATTTTTCTTTCAAGAGATTGACCTGTGATTTAAAGTCTAGAACGTTACTGCAATTTCGTTTTACTCTCATCAGTTGGCCCTTAGGGATGTTCCTTAACCACATTGGGTGGTGGCCGCTTATCATTGGCAGATAACTGTTACAGTCAGTCGGTTTAAAATAAACATTAGTACCAAGCTTATTTCCTTCTTTAAAAATATTAAGATCAAGAAAATGCACACTCTGTTGATTGTACTCGCTGGTGAGTTGGATATTACATGTATTTGCATTTAGATCTTTTAAAAAGGTTTCTAATGTTAAAAGTGGACCAGCCCAGATAAAAAATAAGTCATCGATATAACGACGGTAAAATAAAAGCTCCTCACGCGGTGTGTTAAAAATGGTCTTGTCCTCCCATTCCGCCATAAAAAGGTTTGCTATACTGGGGGCAAATTTAGCCCCCATAGCAACTCCTTTATTCTGTAGGTAAAAGCAGTCGTTATACCAGAAGAAATTGTGACTGAGGCAAAAGTCAAGGCAATTACGTAAAAAGACTTTGAGGCTATGTCTGATGTCGTCTCTTTTGGAAAGTGCCCAGTTTAATGCTAAAAGGGCATCGTCATGCTGTATAATTGTATACAATGACGAAACATCAGCAGTGACCAAATACACGTCACTAAGACCGGTTAGATCTATTCCTTCTAGCTGTATCAGTAGGTCTTTAGTGTCCCTCAAGTATGCCTTAGTGTTGATAACACTTTTTTGGAGGTAATGGTCCAGAAATTCTCCAACACGGGATGTGACTGAACCAATACCGTTTACTATTGGTCTAGCAGGAGGCTGTTGTATGTCTTTATGTATCTTCGGCAGTGTGTAAATGGTCGGAATTCTATTGCTACTAGGGATCAAGTATTTCTTTTCCTTGATGGATATTGCATTTGTGCGATATCCTGACTGTACCAGTACACGTAGGTTTTCTGAATACTGGAAAGAGGGATCCTTTGTTAGTTTAGTGTATGTGTTTGATTCCGAGAGCATATTAGTCATTTGTTGGTGGTAATAGACTTTACTCAAGATGACTACGCCTCCTCCCTTATCAGCCGGCCTTATCACAATATCTTTTCTTTTTTCTAATGCTTCTATCCCATCCCTGATGTGTCTTGGATTTACACTCTTTTTTGGGATAATTTGTTCCAAATCTCTGAGTAGGAGACCTTTAAACACTTCCAGTG
Source organism: Rana temporaria (assembly GCF_905171775.1). Classification (NCBI taxonomy): domain Eukaryota; kingdom Metazoa; phylum Chordata; class Amphibia; order Anura; family Ranidae; genus Rana; species Rana temporaria. The sequence continues at coordinate 59,730,095 of NC_053492.1, forward strand.
GTTGATTGGCTCCTGTCATAGGATTAAAGAGTGACTTATTCATTAGACCACCATCGTTAGGTGGTATAGGTGTTCTGTCAGTAACATTAGGATATTTGTTTAGAAAATATTTTTTCATATTTAATTTCCTAGTGTACTTGTGTACATCAATAAAAACATCAAACTTATTTATTGGGCGATTAAGTCCACATTTCAGCCCTAAATTTAAAATGTTCGTCTCCTTTTCGGTTAAAATAATATCGGTTAGGTTAAAAATGCCTCCTAATCTCGATCCCTCAGCCTTCTTTTTTTGCTGGTCCTTGGTCCGTCTCCCTGCTCTGCAACCTCTGGATCTCTTCTCCAGGGGCCAGGTTGGTGACTGGTTTCTTGTTCCTGATATGGGTGGTCCCTCCATTGTGGGTCTCTGTGTATTGGAACTTGGTTCGGATCTCTGTATTGGGTATAGTATTGGGGTTGCGCAGTGGGTTTCCCCCTGTGTCCTGATGACCCCCTGCCCCTTTTCTGCCATCCCCGGCCTCTTCCTAAAAAAGGACGTGGTGATGGGTACCTTTGTTCATACCCCTCATCACGTAATAGTTCGTATCGATTGTGTACGGGTACCTGGTGGTAGGTCTCCATGGGTGGTGGTCTCTGGTTACGATTAGATGGCCCGGGAGGTCTACCTCTACCCCTTGGTTGGTTGGCGTCATTTCTAATCGGTGTAGACTGATTATTGGGAGTAGGAGCTGTATTTCTCCCATTGGCATAATGTGGACCTGTGTTTGAGGCAGATTGTGTCTCACCATTTGCCTGTTCTTGTTGTGTCTCCATAATATTTGCATCATTTTCATCTGTTTCTATGGTATTATTTTGCTGCCAGAGGTAAATGGAGTTGGTCCTGAAATCTCCCACGTCTCGGTGAAATTTCTTGGTTTTTGTTTTTTGGGTTTATCAACTTTTTCAAGTCGTTTTTTAATACGAATATTAAAGTCTGTTACCTGCTGAGAATCCTTAATAGGGTCCAATAATGTCTCTAGATCTTTAATCTTTGACTCTAATTTGATCATCTTCCTTTTCTTCCTTTTTAGAATAAGGTCTTGTAATTTGTGGCCTACACCATTGAAGAATTCAAGCCACTCGAGCATGGAATCTTTATCATCAAGGCCATCTTGAGGTGTTACTTCCCATCTAAGACTCCTTATGATGATACGTTCTTTGAGATATTGCTCCAACGTGCAGATATCCCACCATGTTCTAACCTGTTTTTCGAGTGTGTTTCCCAAGGTGGTCAAAATACTATTAAAATTTGTTTGTGCAGTGGTTTGCTCATTGACAGTGAAAATGGTACTTATATCCAGATTTCTGTCACTCAAGAAGCGTAGTGCGTCCATAGCGGCCCAGGCAAAATATATAAATAAATATATAAATAAATAAATAAATAGATATATAAGGAAATAAAGTGAAGAGTGCAAATGAAAGGCCTATTATTGCACTGCCGGCGCTTAGTGTTGCAACAACACCTTTAAAGTGACTGTGTGTCAAGTGGCATATAATTTTACCAAATAAAGTGTGAGAGAACACCTCTAAAGTGAAAGAGGTGTTGTCTAATTAGCAGCTGTTAAAATAAACAGGGAAACCCCATTTAAAGTAATGGTAGTGAGTATCTTAAAAGTGTGAACAAACAGTTCAAAAGATAAACAGCGCTGGTGAGATGAAATATCAGCTCAAAACTAAAAGAATAAATAACCCTGTGGGTCCAGTTGGTGTAAAGGTAGTGGACTCCCAAGTGTCAGTGCACCAAAACAATTCAAGAGAAAAATACCTCTGTAGCCAAACTCACCCACCAAGGGTGTGAGATTGCCACAATAGAGCGATGTTGAAGCTCTATAAGTACACGATTATTTTCACTGCCATCTTCTTCCCTCTAATTAGAACCCCCAAACATTATATATATTTTTTATCCTAACTAGAGGTCGACCGATATATCGGCCGATATTTGGCGTTTTTTAATTAATCGGTGTGCTTTAAAAAAGCCGATTTAAACTTCAGCACCACGACTTGCAAAAAGCTTCTGTAATAGAAGTCAATGCAAGTTGCTTGAAGCTTCCCGTAGAAGACCTTCTCTCTCTCCTGGGCAGCCTGCCAAGTTTTAGAAAAGATATACAATGTTGCTACTTATCAATTAACTGAACTCTGTGTAGGAGAGTTCTCAGTTTAACCATTTAAAGGCTAAATCTTTTTTGACACTTGTTGCATACAAGTAAAAATCCTGTATTTTCTGCTAGAAAATCACTTGGAACCCCCAAACATTATATATTTTTTTTTAGCAGAGACCCTAGTAAATAAAATGGCGATTGCTGCAATATTTAATGTTACACGGTATTTGCGCAGCGGTCTTTCAAACAATTTTTTTGGGGAAAAAATATACTTTAACAAATAAAATTAAAAATGACTAAACAGTAAAGTTAGCCCATATTTTTTTTTTTCGTCCAAAAGTTTTCATTACCTGTTTTTGTGTATTACATTTTTTATATATATATATATATATATATATATATATATATATATATATATATATATATATATATATATATATATATATATATATATATATATATATATATATATATATATATATATATATATATATATATATATATATATATATATATATATATATATATATATATATATATATATATATATATAAATAAAAAATGTAATACACAAAAACAGGTAATGAAAAATTTTGGACGAAAAACAAAATATGGGCTAACTTTACTGTTTAGCCCAAAAGCGCCTGAAAAATCGGCCTAACATATCGGCCCAAAAAAATGGGCATCATAAATCGGCTATCGGCCGCCGCGATTTCTAAATATCAGCATCGGCCAGAGAAAAACCCATATCGGTCGACCTCTAATCCTAACACCCTAGAGAATAAAATGGCGATCGTTACAATACTTTCTGTCATGCCGTATTTGCGCAGCGGTCTTGCAAGCGCACTTTTTTGGGGAAAAAATTACACTTTTTTAAATTAAAAAATAAGACAACAGTAAAATTATCCCCATTTTTAATAATAATGTTACGCTGAGTAAATTGATACCCAACATGTCACGCTTCAAAATTACGTCCGCTCGTGGAATGGCGTCAAACTTTTACCCTTAATCTCCATAGGCGACGTTTAAAAAACTCTACAGGTTGCATGTTTTGAGTTACAGAGGAGGTCTAGGGCTAGAATTATTGCTCTCGCTCTACCAATCGCGGCGATACCTCACATGTGTGGTTTGAACATCGTTTACATATGCGGTCGCTGCTCACGTATGTGTTTGCTTCTGCGCGCAAGCTCGTCGCGACGGGGCGCGTTTTCTGGCTCCTAACTTTTTTAGCTGGCTCCTAGATTCCAAGCAAATTTGTCAACCCCTGAGCTAATGACAGGTCAACTTGGGTTTTGGATCATTGTCATGTTGAAATGTCCAAGTACGTCCCATGCGCAGCTTTCTGGCTGATGAATGCAAATGATCCTCCAGTATTTTTTGATAAAAAATTAAATATTTTTTATATTTTTTAACATACTGCATTCATCTTGCCATCAATTTTGATCAAATTTCCTGTGCCTTTGTAGCTCACACGCCTCACACATCCCTAAAACATTAGCGTTCCACCTCGCTGTTCCCAGTAGAAAGGTTTGAGTCTTGTCTCTGTGCTGTTTGGCATATTGTAAGCAGGATACTTTGGCATTTGCATAGTAATGGCTTTCTTCTGGCGACTCGACCATGCAGCCCATCTTTCTTCAAGTGCCTCATTATTGTGCATCTTGAAACCACAGAGAGTCTTGTATTTCACCTGAATTTATTTGTTGGTTTTTCTTTGCATCCCGAACAATTTTCTTGGCAGTTGTGGCTGAAATTTGTGTTAGTCTACCTGACCGTGGTTTGATTTCAACAGAACCCCCCATTTTCCACTTCTTGATTAGAGTTTGAACATTGCTAATTGGCATTCTCAATTCCTTGGATATCTTTTTATATCCCTTTCCTGTTTTATACAGTTCAACTACCTTTTCCCGCAGATCCTTTGACAATTCTTTTGCTTTCCCCATGACTCAGAATCCAGAATAGTCAGTGCAGCACTGGATGAAAGATTCAAGGGTCTGTCAGGTGTCCAGAAACTCATTGACCTTTTATACACACACACTAATTGCAAGCAAAAAGATCAGGCGAGGATGGTTACCTTTAATAGCCATTCAAACCCCTTTGTGTCAACTTGTGTGCATGTAATCAGGCCAAAATCACCAGGGTATGTTAACTTTTGATCAGGGTCATTTGGGTAGTTTCTGTTGTGATTATGATTAAAAAAAAAAAAAAAAAGTAAACACAGTTGATTGATAATAAATGATTTTAGCCAAACCCCAACGATGAGTGAAAGAAATGTTTTTGTGTTTTCATTTATATCCTCTGAAAAATAGCCAAGAAATCATAAATTCTGCCAGGGTATGTAAACTTATGAGCACAACTGTATGTGTTTGGATGTGTAGAGACCACAGCTATTATGACTGCATTTTGCGCATTAAAAAACATTATTTCAAGAGACAGACCATTAGGGTCCATTCACACCTCTACATCTTTGCATTTCCATTTCAGTGGGCAGTAGGAAAATCGCATTAAAAGAAGCGCATGACCCTTTTTGTTTTCAAATAAATCTCATTGCATTAAAATGTATGGTAATTTGTCACCATGTGTTCCGACATGCGCAAAAGCGCACACTTTAGCAAGGTGCATTAGAGTGCCATTAAGCTTTATTAGCACAGCAGTGTGCCTTCAAAAGGGAAGTGCGTTATTTGTGCATTCTCACAACGCACAAATGTGAACCGAGCCTTACAGACAATCCAGGTAGTTTTCCTCCATTCTAATTATCCTGCTTCTTAGTGGCGATTGTCTCATTGCATCTGAATTGTTGACTGCACATTTTATTTCTGCAGAGTGTTGACTTCATATATTTGGGATTATAGGCATTTGTGGTTTGTTGTTTTTGCCAGTACTTCACCTTGTGTTTTATGAAAGTAAAGTAAATGTTTGTCCATGTGTCATACCTCACTACAGTGAATCCTGAGCTCTATCATAGTTACATAGTTTATTTGCTTGAAAAAAGTCAAAAGTCAATCCAGTTCAACCAAAAGAAGTCCACGATTTGTGTATAAACCAGACTGTGACCAGCTATTTTTTTGTGCTTTCTTTTAGATCTGACCACATACAACACTGTGAAACACTTGCTACTAAGAAGCACAAACCTCAAAAAGGACAATACCATATGTCACAGTATTTCCCGGGATTTTTGTTTTGTAAAGTAAGCAACGTGTTAAATTCAAAGGCAGAATTAAGGCTGCTGATTTCATCTGGCTTGTATGTAGTGAAGTCAAATTCACTTTGGTAGAGTTTATATTTAACCACTTAAGGACCCATTCACGCCAATATACGTCGGCAAAATGGCACGGCTGGGCACGTACATGTACGTGGCTCTTTAAGCCCAGCCGTGGGGTCGCGTGCACGCGACTCGGTCCGAAGCTCCGTGACCGTGGGACTCGCGGACCCGATCGCCGCTGGATCCGGTCCCCGGAGCTGAAGAACGGGGAGAGCTGTGTGTAAACACAGCTTCCCCGTTATTCACTGTGGCGCTGACATCGATTGTGTATCCCTATAAAAGGGATCACACGATCGATGACGTCACACCTACAGCCACACCCCCCTACAGTTAGAAACACAAATGAGGTCATACATGACCCCATCAGCGCCCCCTTGTGGTTAACTCCCAAACGGCAACTGGCATTTTCACAGTAAACAATGCATTTTAAATGCATTTTTTGCTGTGAAAATGACAATGGTCCCAAAAATGTGTCAAAATTGTCCGAAGTGTCCGCCATAATGTCACAGTCGCAAAATTGCTGATCGCCGCCATTAGTAGTAAAAACATATTTTTTTATAAAAATACAATAAAACTATCCCCTTGTTTGTAAACGCTATACATTTTGCGCAAACCAAAATCGATAAATGCTTATTGCAATTTTTTTTTTACCAAAAATAGGTAGAAGAATACGTATCGGCCTAAACTGAGGAAAAAAAATAATGTTTTATATATTTTTGGAGGATATTTATTATAGAAAAAAAAAGTAAAAAATATTGAATTTTTTTCAAAATTGTCACTCTATTTTTGTTTATAGTGCAAAAAATAAAAACCGCAGAGGTGATCAAATACCACCAAAAGAAAGCTCTATTTGTGGGGAAAAAAAGGACGCCAATGTGTCCAATTTGTTTGGGAGCCACGTCGCACGACCGCGCAATTGTCAGTTAAAGCGACGCAGTGCCGAATCGCAAAAACTGTCCGGGTCCTTTAGGTGCCTAAAGGTCCGGGTCTTAAGTGGTTAAAGGAAAATATAATGGCTTGGGGGAAACGATGTTTATTTACAAAATAAATTAAATAATAAAGTATATGACAAAGCATTCCCAGAGCACTATGGATTATCACAAGACAACCTCCCAGAAGCTGCCTGCTGTAATGAAGGGTTTGATGTCAGATTGATAAAGGATGAGTCAATCACTTGTGTGTGTAAACTTCACCTTGGGCTATTGAGGTCAATAAAACAGGTTTTTTTAGAACAGGCTGTAAAGAAATAGAAAAACAAAAAAGAGCTTACAGCTCTACCGGTTTGCTAGCACAGATACAAAGTAATATATAATAAAAAAAAGTAATATACAATTATAAAAAGATTAATATACTAAAATCGTAAAAAGTAATATATGCTATAATTAATGGGTAAATCCACTTTCAAAGAAAAATAATATAGTATACACCAGGGGTCGGCAACTTACGGCCCATGGGGCACACCCAGCCTACCGCTGCTAAATGGCCAGCCCGTCGGTGCACGTGATGAATTCATGTGCACCCGGCCTACAGACATTTTGTAGAGCCAGTGGTTGGAATTCTTGGGAAGCCGCTCGGCTATTATCCCCAAGCAGCGGGAGGGGACACCCCCCCACCCCCCCACTCACGGATCACCCGGGCTCTCCCATCCCACAAGGAGGTCCGAGCGACCAGCCGTAATTGGCTTTGATCAGGTCTCGGATCTAGTAATCCGGAAGCAATGTCGTGACATCACTTCCAGTTTACAGAAGGCTTAGGCTCCTTTCACACGGGGTGGATCCGCTCAGCGTACTCCACTAGCTCAGCGGGGGATCGCTCTGTTGAACTCCATTCTCCGCTGAGTTGGCAGATGACAGGTCCATCTCTGCTCACTGAGCAGGGAGGGACCTCTCAGAGCCCCAACGATATCTATGGGGAGATTGGACAAAAACGGACAGCATGTCCGATTTCATCAGATCCGCCAAGACGGGTGGCGATTATATCGCCATACGCCTGTTTTGAGTGGATATTGTCAGATTGGATGGCAGCGGACACATCTCCCCTGACGTCCACCGCTCCACACAATTCAATGGATGGCCGCTCGGATCCACCTGAAAAATGGACAAGCGGATCCGAGCGTGCTTATCGTATGAAAAGGGCTTTAAAGCAGGGTTCCACCCACGATTTTTTTTTTTTTTTTTTAAAGTCAGCAGCTACAAACGCTGTAGCTGCTGACTTTTAATAAGGACACTTACCTGTCCTAGGCGCCCGCGATGTTGGCCCCCCCAAGGCCGATCCCTCGATCCTAGCAGCTCTCGGTGCCGCCATCCTCACTAAGGGAAACAGACAGTCTCGCGGTGCTTTGTGAATGGGCGGCTGCTTTCTGGGATACACACAGTTCCCAGAAGGCAGCACGCCCCATTCCTCAGAAGACAACGCAAGGAGGATGAGGAAGAAGACCTTCCGCGGTATGGGAAGAGGCAGATTAGGAAGATCAGGTGTGGGTGCCATCTGTTATTTAACCATCGGTTAAAAAAAAAGCCAACTTGTTTTAAATTTAACCGATGGATTCCTAACCGATAGAACAAAACCGATCGTTAGTAGGCACAACCATCGGTTAAAAATCCAGGCATGCTCAGAATCATGTCGACGCATGCTTGGAAGCATTAACCTTCGTGTTCTGACACAATCGCTTTTTTTAACCGATGGTGTGTAGGCGCGACGGACCATCAGTCAGCTTCATCGGTTAACAGATGAAAACGGTCCATCGGTTCATTCTCATCGAATGGACTGATCGTGTGTACGCGGCATAAGGATCTACAGAACCTTATCTACAGAACAGAATTAATATTGACTGTATGCTTATTCACATTTAAATTTACAATAAACTTTGGTAAACAAAAAAAAAAGGATCTACAGAACCTTGGCTGAGAAATAACTAGGTCAGAGTCCATAAACTATTCTATTTCACTAGAAATATGACTTGGGTATGGAAAGTGCCCAAAAGGAAAAAAAAATATGTCTTGCTCCTAGACTCCTTGGAAGATAAATTGCTAATGGAAACAAGTGCAGTGACAATTTCTTTAAAATATGAGCCAAGTGAGCAGCAGGAGAGGTGAGTAACCACTATCTTCTTTGCAGGAAGAGGATTTATTCAAAAAATAGAGGGCCTTTAGCAATTGCATAGAAGCCCTTAGCTCAGCATTTACTCTGAATTGCAGTATCCATGCACCAGGCTTGGCCACCAAGATTATTAGTTTTATTGGCACCATGCACCAACTTAAAGACAGAGACCGTGGTTATAATTTATGGCCAAGTTTTGCACAAACACATGCAGTTGAGGGTGCCAAAACAAGAATTGGGTTTAATGGACAGTGCAAACATCCTTCTGCACACCTGAAGCATTTGCTCCTATAGACATTTTGGAGTAGGGCTGTGTCCGGGGTATTGAATTCAAAAGTTCACTTATCTTTTAAGAGCGATGACCTAAACTGAAACTTTTGATCTTACTACTGCTGTCCCTAAAAGATAAAGAATAGGGATGAGCTCAGGTGTGTTTGGAGCCTATTCTGAACCCATCTGAGCATCTCCTCTGGGAAGTGGTTAGCCAAAGCATTCCCTGTTTCGCAGCCGCACGTATACAAGGGGTATGTATACATGTAGCTGCGGGGTGGCAAATGTCTTGGTCGCTTTTGCTTGGCCTAGTATATTGACCGCTTCCTAGTGGGATCATTCAGCTGGGTTTGGACTAGGATCCAAACACGCCTGAGCTCATTCCTAATAAGACAAAAGAAGGGGCAATTACTCAAGGAAGTAGCAATTGATGGTCGGATTTTGGAGGCAAGACGGGAATATATAAAAAAATATACATTTTATTACAAAAATAGAAATTTAACAAAAAAACAAAGATAATACAACCATATAAATTGTATAGTATATATGGACAGTATCCTCTGTACATCATCTACGCGTTTCGCCGTTGGGGTTTCTCAGGACGAGCAGAAGGAATTTAACAATGTAAAGATATATTTCATATTTCTGAACCGAAACTGTACTGTCTGCTCTGTGGCTACTAATATAAATAGTACTTGGATGCATGCTCCATACACCTGCTTGTTTACGATAAACTGTATTGGCTTGCCGCAGAATTAAAACTTTTAAAACTTCAAACTCTTGGCATGACTTCTCGCTCTGGCTCCATGCTATGCGCCCTAGCCCTGAGGCCACTTCTGTAAGAGCATCCGGTCAACGGTTGCACTCTGGTGTCCTCATGTACAATGCAGAACTGGAGTCTCTTTATTAGGCAGAAGTCTTGTAGGTATGCAAAACATTTATTGGTTAGTTACTGTGGCCAGACATTCACTGACTTTATGGCTAAATTCTGCAAACTGCCACGTCATGTCTGGTGAATGGAGAGGCATTATTGGCTACCAAGGCAGCTGGTGAAGTTTAAAGTAAGGCAGGCTATACACAGAGAAAATTTCTTTCTTGCAACCACGGGTTGCAGGAAAGAAATTTACTGGATTCCCTCATCAACACAGTGCTGATACGAGAATCCCTCCTGCCGGGCCATTGTCTTGTCCCTTTGGGGAGGGCAGGGGAAGGCGTCCTCGTCTGGAGAAGACGGTAGGTAAACACGGCAATCTGATTGTACCCAAGTTGATTGATCAATGTGGTACATTTCAGGCTGCCCATACACAATTCAAATCTCCGGTTCCTGCTGAACTGGCCGATATTCAAACCATATATGGCCTGCCTAATTCTGTCACACAAAAACCTCTGTCAGACATACAAGCCTTGAGGTGCTCATCCCACATCCAGCCTCATGTACATTACTACTCGAAGAATCAGGGCCCTCTGATTCATCCTGTATTGAATTGTAATTGTACTGTCTGCCCCAACATTGTAAAGCGCTGTGCAAACTGTTGGCGCTATATGAATCCTGTATAATAATAATAATGGATGATTACTATTGCCCAGTAAGGGAGCACATCATAATGAGGCTAATAGAAATGTGGGATAAGGCAGGAGGGAGCAAACCTTTTTAGAACGATCGGGGGAACCAATTAAAAATTAAGTTGGGCCTTAGGCCCCATGTACACGGGACGCTGTTAAACGCGCGTTCAGAGGCAGCTAGACACTTTTTTTCAACTGCTCCAGAACACATTCAATGTTATCCTATGTGACCATGTACACAGTCTCGTTTATTGCGGTTTTTAGGCAGTTGCATTTAACAGTGTTTCTTTGAAAGCAAAAATATGGGTTCAGACGCCAAAGATTGCTATGTTTTAGAAGCTAAACGCGGTAGCGGCGCTTTGCCTCGTTTTCGTTTATAAGCTTTTTTAAAAAAGTTCCCTATTTTTTTTACATGAAAAAACATCTCAAAAATGATGGCAAGTGGACAATCCACAACTTGTGGCAGGTGACGTGGCAAATGACAATCCGCAACATGTGGCAAGAGACACGCTACATACAAGTACACTGCTGCGCTCTCAGCTGCTGCTACTCACTCTGGTCTCACAAAATGGCTGAAATTGTTAAATAATACTGTTTTTTGAGCTTGGGGAAGGTCTTATGATGTTATCTTAACTTAATGCTTCTAGACGCAAACGTGGTAAAATGCCGCTAGACGCGGCATGCAAACACGACGAAACAGGCGTTTTCAAACGCTGATTTCAAGGTGTCAAAAAAAAATAAAAAATAATCGTTCAGATGACTTTGCCTCAGCGTTCCGTGTACATGGGGCCTAAAACACCACAAGGAAGTGTTGAAGCTTTGCTAATCAGAAAGGCTTATGATTTAAAGGATACATTCACACTTTTTTTTTTTTCACAGAAAACATTTATTGAATTAGTACAATGATAAATACAAACAGTACTGCGTGTCATATTTAGTAATCATCAATGTAGTAACATCACAAAGAAGAGAGTTAAAGGGGTTGTAAAGGTTTGTCTTTTATTTTCTAAATAGGTTCCTTTAAGCTAGTGCATTGTTAGTTCACTTACCTTTTCCTTCGATTTCCCTTCTAAATTGTTTTTCCTTTGTTTGAATTTCTCACTTCCTGTTTCTCCTCCAGTAAGCTTTCCACCATCATCTGAGCGGTGGAAAGTCAGTCAGAGAAATTCAGACAAAGAAAACAAAGAAAACATTTTTTAGAAGGGAAATTGACGAAAAAGGTAAGTGAACCAACAATGCACTAGCTTAAAAGGAACCTATTTAGAAAATAAAAAATGAACCTTTACAACCCCTTTAAAGGGTCACTAAAGGATTTATTTATTTTTCTTTAAAATAACAAACATGTTATACTTGCCTCCACTGTGCAGTTTGTTTTGCACAGAGTGGCCCCGATCCACGTCTTCTGGGGTCCTTCGGCGGCTGTCTCTGGTCCTCCCCGCAAGAACTTATCACATTCATGCGAGAGAGCTCGCATGGTGAGGAGTCCTTGCGGGCGCGCTCCCGTGATACAGCGAGCGGCCGTAGCCGCTCACTGTATCACTCGGCCCCGCCCCTCAGCACGCCGCGTCACTGGATGCGATATGACAGCAGTGCCAGCCAATGGCTGCGCTGCTCTCAATCCAGCGGCTCTAGCCAATCAGCGGCCAGGCTGAGCGGCAAAGAGGATCTCGGGACAGAGCGGGATTTTTGAGGGGTCAGATAAGTAAAACGGTGGCTCGGGGGGGCCGGTATCATGAGATGTTTTTTCACCTTCCTTTACGGCAACATAAGTGATGGTATAGAACATTATCAAGGAATATTTCAAGGAGGTAGTCTTTTCCTTTTCTCAAGGTATTAGATAAAGTAAATAGAAAATTTGAGGAGGGGTGGGTATACAATGCAGGATCCACAGGGAAGCAAGTACAAGGACACACATCCATGTGAATGAAGCCAACTAGATCAGCTCCACATAAAACATTATAAAGGGACTAGAAGTCAGATAGATTTTGGCCAGTCATTGGAGTATAAAAAGCCCTATGGGGGAAATGTAATATTTGTAAAATTTTTATAAAATGTGTCCCTAGCCGAAATTATGGAGGTGATGTCGGTATCACCTTTACGAACATGTTACACCCATATTTAGGGTGCAACATATAAGATGTACTTAAGCACCTGCACAACACTCCTAGAGCGCCATCCTGTTCCAGTGGGCAGGGGTTCCTCTCCCCCGCAGCTGCATCACATTTAAAATTACTCTGGCCGCACTATTCATCTACAGTGATTCTCTCTTGCTTCAGACAAACTTGTAGTTCTCAATGGGCTCGAAGTGTGCTGATCAGCATAGACCATTGACACTTCCGCCAGTTTTCTAACTGAAAGCTTGTACAGAGATACAGGCAGAAAGCTGGAGGGAGAGTTGACCTAGTACATGCGATCCACTAATCTTGGGTAGGACTGCACTAAGGTAAAGGAAGCTATTGTACCTTTACAACCCCTTTAAGCCATGGAATCAGTAAAAATTTGAATCCCAGTAGGAAAGTGAAACTAAATCGGAGGGGAGAATAGCCAGCTTATGGCAGCGGTTATATTCTAGAATGCTTAGTTCACAATTCTGGGTTATAAAACAAGATTACTTTTTTTGTTCCTTTGATACCGTTGTCCATTAACCAATTAACCACTTCAATACCAGGCACTTTCGCCCCTTCTTGCCCAGGACAATTTTCAGCTCTGTCACACTTTGAATGACAATTGCACGGTCATGTACCCAAACTACATTTTTTTATAATTTTCCTCCCACAAAGAGAGCTTTCTTTTGGTGTCATTTGATCACCTCTGGGTTTTTATTTTTTGCTAAACTAAAAAATTCCAAAATTAAAAAAAATAAATAAATCTTAGTTTGTCATAAAATTGTGTTTTTCCCCCCTTCACTGATGAGTTGGCACATATATGTGTAGAATTGATGGACACTGATAGGCGGCACCGATATGCAGCACTGATAGGTGGCACTGATCATGAGGTACTGATTCGTTACCGACAGATGTTACTGCTGGGCACTGATTGGTACTGTGGTGGGCACTGGCAGACTATTATTGCTTTATTATTGTTGGGCACCGATTAACAGCCGATTGGCAGATCTGAGTGGGCTGTGCTGATAAGTAATGAGCTGATTATCAGCACAGACATGCCCCCCCCCCCCAACCCCCCCGACAGGGAGAGCCGCCGATAGGCTCTCCCTGTCAGTGCGAACCGAGAAATGCAGTTTATCGGCACTTCCTGGTTCACATGATGATCAGCTGAGATTGGTCACAGCTGATCACGTGGCAAGAAGCCTCCAGAGGCTCCTTATCACGATTGGAGATGCGGTGCGTCAGACTGACACTCCTCACTCGTGATCGCCACGCTGCACACCCCCACGGGTGCGCGCCGGCATGTTATCCTGCTGGAAATCATATGACGGGATAACAGAACCACTTCCTGGCCGTCAATCTGCTATAGGTCGGGCAGGAAGTGGTTAAGGACCGAGACTCTTTTTGAAATTTGTTGTTTAGAAGTTAAAATCATTTTGTTTTGCTAGAAAATTTATTAGAACCCCCAAACATTATATTTTTTAACACCCTAGAGAATAAAATGGTGGTCGTTGCAATACTTTGTCACACCGTATTTGCGCATCGGTCTTACAAGCGCACTTTTTTTTGAAAAAAAAATTTCATAAAAAAAAACCACAATAGTAAAGTTAGCCTTTTTTTATATATAAAAAAAACAAAAAAAAAATTATATATATATATATATATAATCTCACACACACACACACACACTAGTAATGTTACGCTGAGTAAATTGATACCCATCATGACACGCTTCACAATTGTGCCCACTCGTGGAATGGCGACAAACTTTTCCCCTAAAAATCTGCATAGGCGACATTTATAAATGTCTACAGGTTACCAGTTTTGAGTTACAGAGGTCTAGGGCTAGAATTATTGCTCAACGATCACGATGATACCTCACATGTGTGGTTTGAACACGTGTTCACATGTGGGTGCTTGTCCCTTGTAATAGAAAAAAAGCATGACAGGACCTCTTAAATATGAGATCTGGGGTCAAAGACCTCAGATCTCATATTTACACAAAAAAAAAAAACTCCTTTAAGAGCTGTGGGCGGAAGTGACTTGGACGGCGCTTCTGCCCTCCCTCGCCATGGAGTCGAGCAGGGGCCATCGTCCCCCCCTCATTTAGGCAGCCAGCCAAGCAGGTAAGGGGACCCGGTCGTCTCAGCCGCTATCGACGGCTCCGGTAAGTGGTGGAGTATAAACGAGTAGCAAATCCAGTTAGTGTGTGATGCAGGCGTTTCCTTTAAAAAAAAAGAAAGAATGATGCTCCTGAGTTGGCAAAATCCTCCTTCATTTGTGTCTTACACGTTCCCCCCCACACAGACACTGCAGCTCACAGTCAGAGGGTTTCAGCACCAGAGAAAGCAATTTCTTTCCAGAAAGCAGTGGGCATGACTGGGTGTGGCCAGGTGCTGAGTGACAAGCTACATGCCTGTAATCAGCAGTGATAATGTTGATAGCCACACTCCCTACAACATCTTCTCACTCCACTGTAGTGCTAGCAGATTGAATAAAGACAGCAGTCAATCTAGTTCAGTGTGTGTGTGTGTGTGTGTGTGTGGGTGTGTGTGGGTGTGTGTGTGTGTGTGTAAAAATGCCCATAACCCCCTTTAATTGTTTTCGTTAAGATGTCTGTTAAAACTATCCTTCCTGCCGACACCACAAATTATGGAAGAGAGTTCCACATCCTTACTGCCCACGACAGTGAAAACCCCTAAGCAGAACAAGAATAAAAAAAAAAAAAAAGACTCCTCAAGACAAAGGGGATAATGAGCTAGTATGCATAGGGCTCATTATGCAATACGTACCTTAAAATTAAGCTGTTGCAGCAGTACCCGCACACCGCTGTCACGGCCAACATCTTTCCCGAAGCTTTTTCTGGGTTTGCGGGCTGCAGTGCTTTGACCGACCAGAGTCATTCACGGCACCAGGTAGGAAGGAACGACACCCGTGGGGCATCCCTTTAGAGTGCACCAGCTTCATGCACTGGAACCATCTCCTAAACTGTACAGGTTTAGGAGATATTTTCACTACCTATAGGTAAGCCCTATTATAGGCTTACTTATAGGTAAAAGTCTGCAGCGAAAGTTTACTTCCTCTTTAAAGGTTAAACCACTTCTTTTCCATTTTTTTCTCATCGTGTGGCCCCGTGTCCTCTTACACTCCCTGGGAGTGTACTACCAACGCTGGGATCACCATTGAGATATTTGTATATCACAATCGTATCTCCTTTCAAGCATCTCTTCTCCAGGAAGAATACATTTAGTGCTTGTAGTTTTTCCCTCATAATTGAGGTCCTCGCAGACGTAACTGTGCACAGATGCTAGACTTGGGCGCGCACCCACACGAGTGTCCACCTTAGGAGAGCCATCTCCAACGTGGACACTCAATGTAGAGAGGAGCTACCAGAAGTCAAACTGCACAGTGGAAGTATGACATGTTAAAAAATCAAAAAAACAAAATGGTTTACAACCCCATTTAATTTAGTTGCCCTTCTCTGGACTCTCTCCAGTTCTAGTACATCCTTTGAGGATTGGTGACCAGAACTGGACAGAATACTCCAGATGTAGCCGAATCAGAGTTTTATAAAGTGGCACCCTGCTCTGAAATTAAAAGCTGTGCAGCATTTTTACCACACCATCTTGGGAAGCTGGAAAAATGTACAGCTATTGCTGGGACTTTGCAGAGTGACCAAGAGAAAACTGTAATTGCACACAGACTTATAATTTATTGCTGAGGCACATATTTTTTAATGGGAGGCTCTAGTTCTACTTTAATTCCCCCACCTGGGAAATGCAGAATACCTGGTCAAGAACTTGCCTTCCTCTCTGTTAAGTGATCTTCTCTGTAGTCCTGCCTGGCGCCACACAGTCTTTGTTCCGAAAACGTCCCTGACGCCTCCTGTTATTATTGTGCATGCAGGCTCTAGTCGCTTTCCATCGTGTGCATTAGCCATACGTGACAGATGAAGGCCACCATGTACACAGTTCACCCAGGGGAATGAATAGGGCAGCAGCGTGCATACACAGTAAGCAAGGATTATTATTATACAGGATTTATATAGCGCCAACATTTTGCACAGCACTTAACAAAATGAAGGCAGACATTACAGTTACATTACAATTTAGTACAAGAGGAATCAGAGGATGTTTTTGGAACAAAGGCTTTGCTTTGTTAGTCAGGGCTGGGCAATGAAAATCATCCTAATGGGGGGGGGGGGGGGATATTTGACCAGGTAGGCTGCACTCAGGCAACTGTACTATAGATGAACCTCAGGCAGATATAAGCGATACAAATACAGTGCCATGAAGTATTCATACCTCTTGAAATTTTCCACATTTTGTCATGTTACAACCAAAAACGTAAATGTATTTTATTGGGTTTTTTTATTTGATAGACCAAAGTGGCACATAATTGTAAAGTGGAGGGAAAAATTATAAGTCAATACTTTGTAGAACCTCCTTTCACTGCAATTACAGCTGCAAGTCTTTTTGAGGATGTCCCTACCAGCTTTGCACATCTACAGAGTGACAGTTTTCCCCCATTCTTCTCAAAATAGCTCAAGCTCTGTCAGATTGGACAGAGAGCGTCTGTGAACAGCATATCTTGCCACAGATTCTCATTTGAATTTAGGTCTGGGCTTTGATTGGACCCAACACATGAATATGCTTTGATTTAAACCAGGGATATGCAATTAGTGGACCTCCAGCTATTGCATAACTACAATTCCCATGAGGCATAGCAAAACTGACAGCCACAAGCATGACACCCAGAGGCATGATGGGACTTGTAGTTTTGCAACAGCTGGAGGGCCACTAATTGCATATCCATGATGTAAACCAGGGATATGCAATTAGTGGACCTCCAGCTGTTGCAAAGCTACAAGTCCCATCATGCCTATGCCCCTGGGTGTCATGCTTGTGGCTGTCAGAGTCTTGCTATGCCTCATGGGACTTGTAGTTTTGCCCCACTGGAGGTCCGCTAATTGCATATCCCTGATGTAAACCATTCCATTGTAGCTCTGGCTGTATGTTTAGGGTCGTTGCTCTGCTGAAAGGGGAACCTTTACCCCAGTCTCAAGTCTTTTACAGACTTTAACAGGTTTTCCTCTAATATTGCCCTGTATTTGTCTCCATCCATCTTCCCATCAACGCTGACCAGGTTCCCTGTCCATGCTGAAGAAAAGCATCCCCACAACATGATCATGCCACCACCATGGTTCATGGTGGTAATGGTGTGTTAAGGGTGATGTGCAGTGTTGGTTTCCACCCACACATAGCGTTTTTTATTTTGGTCTCATCTGACCAGAGCACCTTCTTCCACATGTTTGCCGTGTCCCCCAACAACTACAAACGGGACTTATTATGGCTTTCTTTCAACAATGGCTTTCTTCTTGCCACTCTTCTATAAAGGCCAGATTTGTGGAGTGCACAACTAATAGTTGTCCTGTGCACAGATTCTCCCACCTGAACTGTGGATCTCTGCAGGTCCTCTAGAGTTACCATGGGCCTTGTGCATTGCCGAGTAGACAAAAACAGCAGAGATGGAAAGGCTCATTCACCAAGCTAAAGACACTCGCACTAAATTCAGAACCACATGGTCATGCTGGACACATTACAGAGACTCCATGGTGGCTAACACCCCCCAAGTCGCACCTACGCCCCCAACAGGGGAAAACCGGGTTGTTGCCCATCACGCAACGCAAGACATCTGTCGCTCTCATCTTCCCTCCCCATCTTCCCTATACTCAACCTTTAGTTGAATTCTTTATCTCACATCCAAGTTACATGGGTATTCACATACCATTCCCTATCACTACTCACACACAGTGCAACACACTGGATGGCCAGGAGAGAGTTTCCAACCGACACACACACACACACACACACACACACACGTCTAGGGGATAATATCCAACTACCTCTTGATGAACCACACCTGGCTAAATACTCATTAGAATTGCTAAGGGTTCCCTACCATTTTATTCCCCAGGGTCTCTGCTTTCAGAAAATATATGTTTGGGGTTCTAAAAATAAAAAATTAATTCTAGCACTAAATGCTGATTTAAACATGTAATTAAAATAGTTCAAAATTGTTGTTAAAATGCAAGTACCTGATTTTGACTTTGATATCAGTTTATTGTAGTCCCTTTTACAGCAGAGCTCAGCGAGGGGGAAGTAGAAGCAGAACAAGGGATCACCAGCAGACACAAGTGACACTGTAGAAGTAGAAGAGATATGCAGATTTACTTCCAATTACACTTCTGAAAAGCTGCAAAAATGGCCTCCTGAAATTTGAGAATTTAATTATTTATAAAAAATAAAAATGATGTCTAAAACTAGTTCATGGATATAAAACTATTTGCACTAAATGGAAGAAATTTGTTGTGGCTTATTTTCTGCTTTGCATGTCTTACACATATTGTAAACTGTTTGCTCCCTAGTCAGTCCGCAATCTACAACTCCAATTCCCAAAAAATTGATGCTGTCTAAAATCTACATAAAACAGAATGCAATGATTTTTCAAAACAAAAGGAATTGTTACAACCCCAAAATCTCATAAGGATAGACATTGCGAGATCAAGACATATGTGCCGAAACTCATGTAATACTGATCGTCCAAAATTCGATGAAGAGAGTAAAAATCTGGGATCTGACATTAAACATTTGTATCTTTATTTAAGCCATGAAACCATAAAAAGATATCAATTTCTAAAAATTTATGCATTTCACCCTTCTACATAGGCCTATGTAGGAGGCTGAAAGGAAACATTTTTAGAAATGGATTCCTTTTTATGGTTTGATGGATTAAATAAAGATTTTTAATGGCAAGACGTCCGATGCCGGATTTTTACTCTCCAATGATTTTTCAATCCTTTTATAAACCCGTATTTATTCAGTAGAAAATAGAAAACATATTAAAGGGTTTAAATCAAATCCCCCCCACGTGCCACTAGTTTATAGAGGAAGAACAATGGTAATAAACCAGAGTACTACAAAAAAGAAAAAAGGAGTAAAAGAGATGGAGAGAGGAAGAAAAAAAAAAAAAAAAAAAAAGGAAAAGCCATTTGGTGTTCTAGCTATTTTATTCTGACAGCCGGTGTTCTGTCGAGAAGTGCCCCCCCCCCATCAAATAGTTTCACCCAGGGTGCTGTTTGGGTTCATCAAAGTTGCCGGGCCAAGACCCAGTTTGCCCTGGATCAGAGTCATGTTTTGCCATGGTGTTGGCTGGGTCGTCCACCAGCACCATAACTATCAGTGACGCTCTAGGGCAGGATGCAGTGTCAATTGTTGGCCACCGTCCCATCCACATTATAGCAATGCTTCACACAGATCCAACGTAGGAGGCATTCAGGGCTACTCCCAGTCTGCCTCCTCCATATCTCCTCCACCTCCTGCCCTCCGCTGGAGTGAAAAGGCAGGGATCCGATGTAGGGATCGACAGATTATCTGTAAGGCCGATATCAGCATTTTCTGAAAAATCGGTATCGGTTGCAAACTAGACCGATATTACTTCAAGGGGGTTTTACCGGGGCGATGCCTGCAGCTGCAAGCATCACCCCGGTACCATTCTTTAAAGCAGATGGTCGGCTTTATTGTAATAAACAACGGACGTGCTCAGTTGCCGCTCGGCTGTTATTACAAACAGCGGGAGAGGACATCCTCTCCTGCCCCAACAGGAGGCCTGAGCAACCAGCCGACACGTCCGCCGGCTGGCCGAAGACCCGAACAAAGCCGATGCTTCGTTCGGGTCTCGGATCTAGTAACCTGGCATTGATGTCATCACTTCCCGAATTACTGGCATCTTAAAAGGCACCAGGTTTTAAAACACAGAAAAGTATTCAAAAAACGCAGATCTTGACATTTTGAATACTTTGAAGTGCAGAGGAGAGGTTATTGGTCTTATAAACCTCGATCCCTCCATAAAGAGTACCTGTTACTGCCTATTACTGTCAGAAGGCATTTTTACATTCCTTGCAACAGCAATAACAGTGATAAAAAAAAATAATTAAAAAAAAAAAAGTGTACATTTTTTTTCTTAAATGTATAGAATATCAGCAGACAATATCGGCTATCAGTTTGCCGAAATATCGGTATTGGCACCAAAAAAAACTAGATTGGTCGATCCGTAATCCTATGTGAAGGGGGGACTGAGACTGGGTTAGCTCAGTGATTAGGCGACTCTGTTATAGTGGGGTTCTGAGGTCATAGGAGCTTTAATGTATAGGGAGGACTCTGATGCGAGATTAAAGGTTGTAAACCCGTTTTTTTTTTAACTAACAAACATGCCTATACTTAAAATTGTTTTGCACAGAGCAGCCCTGATCCTCTACTTCTGGGCTGCCTCGTCGGAGCTCCAGGCCCCCCCCTATTCATTGGGTACTTCCACAGAAAGCCGCTTTCCCTGGGGGCACCCACACATGCTCACTCCTGGGTCCCACTGCTGCATTTATTGACAGACAGTGGGATTCAGCTCTGCCCCCGCTCCCATGTTAGCAGATTTGCAGCAGCGGGAGCCATTGTTCTAGGCTAAGGTTTCCCATTGATAAGTACCATTTACAATATTTACATTTTAGACTGGGATGCCTTGCAATTGTGATTGCTTTAAGAGGATGTTGCAACTGAAAGGTTAAGAAATGCTGGCAAACTATGAGGGCCGATTTACCAAGTGGATTGATTTGCCGTTGCACTCTGCAAGGGCATTTGCTGCAGAGCTTAATAAATGAGAGCAAGCTCTGCTGATTTCCATCATCCAATTACGTGCAAGCAAATATTCTGTGATGCGAGTATGTGATTGGGTATTCTTTGCAAAGTGAACCCTCATTTACTAAGCTCGGGATCAAATGCCCTTACAGAGTGCAACTGCACTTGCAAAGTGCACAGTCTATTTGCCTTTAGCAAATCAACACCATAGTGACTAATCAGGTCTCTAATGTACCTGAAAATAAACAGAGGTTCAAGCTTAAGCCTAGGTTCACACTGCTGCGAATTCAAAATCGCAGTAAAATGCGCGATTTTACCGCGATTTCGCGGCCGCAATTTAATGTAAATCGCGGCCCGAAATCGCAAAAAGTAGTACAGGAACTACTTTTTGAAATTGCAGATGCAGCGTCGCACTGATTAGGACAGTGCCATTGCCGACAATTGCCGCCGATTTGAGATGCAATTTGACATGTCAAATCGCATCTCAAATCGTTCCAAATCGTACCCAGTGTGAACCAGGGCTAAATCTGATCTAAGGCTGCTTTCACACTGGGGTGGGGGGCATTAGTGGTAAAGTGCCACTATTGGGGTCCTTTTAACCCCTGCTAGCGGCTGAGGAATGGGTTAAAAGCGCAGCTGCCGAAGCGCTTTGGCAGCGGTGCCCGCTTTGGGGCGGTGCAGGAGAAGTGTATACACCGCTCCGCACAAAAGATGCTGCTTGCAGGACTTTTTTTCCCCCCATCCTGCAAGTGCACCGCCCCAGTGTGAAAGCACACAAACTTTCACACTGGGGCTGCACAAAAGGAATTTTATAGGTGCTTTTCAGGTGATATTAAGACATCTATACACAATTTAACGAAGGTCTGATCATTCAGGATCAGACCTTCGTTATAGTCTATAGATGTCTTAATATGCTGTGGTTTTCTGTTCTCTGGGTGGCCACAGTATATAAACACCATCACACCTGCAGTATCCCAGTAGGCCTGTAGAAGGAGCCTGTCTCCGAGCGCGTAGCCCGTTTCTACTCTCACCTTCCTTCCGGTGCTCTCCCTGGTCCCGCTCTCTGGTAACACCATCTGCACCTCCACGCTGAACCTGGATGTTTCCTGGTGGCCACAGGATGGATTTCTCTCCCTGCCTGCAGATCCGTGGATCTAGATGGACCTGAGATCGGACCGCACTGCGCCTCATGAGACTGTTTTGCAATTGTGTATTGTAAGTGCATTTCTTTTGAGATTAAAGGGGTTGTAAAGGTTCTTTATTTTCTAAACAGGTTACTTTAAGCTAGTGCATTGTTGGTTCACTTACCTTTTCCTTCGATTTCCCTTCTAAATGTTTTTTTTCTTTGTCTGAATTTCTCACTACCTGTTCCTCCTCAGTAAGGTGTTCAGTAAGCTGTTCTGAATGACTTTCCACCACTCGGATAGTCAGCTGTTATTAACGGAACCCATTTAGTAAATAAAAGACGAACCTTTACAACCCCTTTAAACATAGTATCTGACATATTGCACTTAGGTGGCGCTTCCCTTTTTCATTTTCTTGTTTTCCCCCAACAGAGTTGGCTTTTCTCTGAGGACAGCTGCCGCCCACCATCTTCCCATCTCCTTCGTTTTTAGGACTGGTCATTTTGCACCACTATATAGACTATAAAACTGACTGTTTTCTAGACATATACATTGCCCGCTTTTTAAAGGTTTCGGTAGTACCAGTGTTTGCGCTAACAGTTTATTTCAAATTTCTGTAATGCCCCGTACACACAATCGGAATTTCCGATGGCCTAAAATCCGATGGAATTTTTCGTCGGAATTCCGTTCAAGCTGCATACACACTGTCAGACCAAATTCCGAACGTGGTGACGCAAAACACTACGACGAGCCGAGAAAAATAAAGTTCAATGCTTCCGAGCATGCGTCGACTTGATTCTGAGCATTTGTGGGTTTTTCTCTGCCAGAGTTGCACACAGACGATAGGAATTTCCTATCGGAAAAAAAATAAAACATGTTCTATTTCTAAACACAGAGGGAAAAAAGTCCGATGGGCCCCACACATGATCGGAATTTCCGATGAAAAAAGTCCATCTGACATTTTTCATCGGAAATTCCGATCGTGTGTACGCAGCATTACTGTAGTCATTATACAAAGTGTCAATCAAAAGCTGCAAGTTTTCCTTAAAAACATATTCTTCCTGCCCAAATCTACTGGTAACACTATTCTTGTCATGTCTGGCTGTATTACACTATTGTGTTTCCCCTTTTTTCTTACATGTCCAAAACCTGCTGTGGTGTATTGAGGAGAGGGTCTGAAGCCTGTTTTTTGCACTATCACTAATGACCAAGGCTGTGTCGTTGGAGCTACTGAAGTGATTTGAAGCTGAGTATGAGATACCTGTTTCACAGAGCTGTTGTATCCAGTGACACTCTCACGCTGCTGCTAATCAACATTGTTTAACCCTATATTTACCATCTACTCTATAGGGACGGTATTCTGAGATTGAGTACTATTTGATGCTCTGAATTAATTAGCTTTGTATTAATTTTTATACACTAATTTTTTTCCTCATCTATATATATTTTGTGTGCTTCACCCCACTGTGGCAACACGACTAATCCCCTATTCAGGGTTTTGAATTATTATCACAATTGGATTGATCTTAGTAAGGTATCACATAAAATTAGTTGTTTTAGCGCATATGTTTATATTTTTCACATTTTGTTGTTTGGTTGGTAACCCTTTTCACATACTGCAGCTTTTTATATTTATTCATTAATTGTGTGGTGTATTTTGGATTTAGTAGCGCTGTAGTTTATCAGTTATAATTACTATTCTTACTGCACTACACAATACAAGAAATTGTCCTTTCATCAGCCCTGAGTGATGATACACAAACAATACAACCAAGATTACGTTTCTGGTACAGAGAAGGCAACACACTAATGTATCATGATTACTATATATATTGATACGTTAATATGTTGCCTTCTCTGTACCAGAAACTTAATTTTAGTTTTATTGAATATCATGACACCTAGTGCCCAATTTTGGACACTACAGCAGGCACTTCAGCACTCCTACCCTAGGTCAGTGCACAGCTCTGCCAGGCAAGATATTATTCTGCAAGTAGTACTGGCACCCCAGTATATATCCCTGGAAGAGAAGGACATAATCAGATTGAAATACCAGTACTCGGCTCTGCCAGGGAACAAAATATTCTGCATGTAGTATCAATGCTGCAGTGCCCATCTATGCCAGGTAAGAAATTGGTCTACATGTAGTACCAGTATACAGCATTGCCAGATAAATAAATACTCTGCATGTACTTCCAGTACTTCTGCCAGGAAAGGGAATATCCTGCATATAGTAGCAATACTGCAATGGTCATCTATGCCATGTATGAAGTTATTCTGCATGTAGTACCAGTACTCCAGTACCCAGCTCTGCCAGATAAATACTATGCATATAGCACCAGTACTCGGCTCTGCCAGATAAATACTATGGCCTGTAGCACCAATACTAGGCTCTGCTAAATAAGAAATCTGTCTGCATGCAGTATTTGTACTCCAGTACCCAGCTCTGCTAGGAAAGGGAATATGCTGCATATAGTAGCAATACTGCAATGGCCATCTATGCTAGGGGTAGTGAATTAAAATTCATGGGGGTCTGGACAAAAAAAAAAAATTATTCTAGCGGAGGACCAAGTGTCATATTGGTGCTATGACTCCACATGATATCCATCACATCGCAGCCTCCTGTGTATGTCACAGGCCCCTCATCTCAGACCTCCCATCATAGACTGGCCCCCCACATCACAGACTGGCCCCCCATCACAAGACTGGCCCCTCATCTCAGACCTCCCATCACAAGACTGGCCCCCCATCACAAGAGTGGCCCCAAATCACAGACCCCCATTGATAGTGGACTCCTGTCCAGCACAGCACTTCCCCCTCCCCATAGAGCCCTACCTTATTTACACAAGACGGAAAGCACAGCAGCCCTGGACAAAAGGGTGGGACTTTTCACATTAAAGGTGAGTGATTGATTGCTGGGACCGCCCCGCTGCGTAGCAACCAATCACCTGCTTCTTATCTTAAAAATTCCCGCCCTTTGTCCAGAGCGGCCGCGCTTCTTATCGTGTGTGAATAAGACAAGCAGTGCAGCAATCATATCGACGGGACAGACCCGTGCGCAGCACGCCTGCCATGCTTTGAGCATAGCAGCACTAGGCAGGCAGGTGAGCTGGCGGCAGGGAGAGGACACACAGGCAACTATTTGGCGAGGCTGCGGTCGGAACTGGACCGCGGTCCATTATTTAGTGATGCCTGATCTATGCCATGTATGAAGTTATTCTGCATGTAGCACCAGTACTGTAGCTCTGCCAGATAAATACTCGGGCATGTAGCACCAGTACTCAGCTATGCTAAATAAGAAATCTGTCTGCATTTAGCATTGGTACTCCAGTACTGCGCTCTCCCAGGTAAACAATTATTTTACATGTAGTAACAGTACTCCACTGCCCAGCTGTGTCAGGTAAGAAATTATTTTGCATGGAATACCAGTACCCAGATAAATACATACTCTGCATGTAGTTACAGTACTCAGCTCTGCCAGGTAAGGAACACTCTGCATGCAGTAACAGTACCCCCAGTGCCTAGCTCTGCCATGTAGTAATACTGCAACGGCCATCTATGAAGTTATTCTGCATGTAGTACCAGTACTCCACTTTGCCAGATAAATTCTCTGCTAGATAATAAATTGGTCTGCATGCAGTATTGGTACTCAGCTCTCATAGGTAAACAAATATTCTACATGTAGTAACAGTACTCCACTGCCCAGCTTTGTCAGGCAAGAAATTATTTTGCATGGAATAACAGGACTTAGATAAATACTCTGCGTGTAGTTCCAGCACTCAGCTCTGCCAGGTAAGGAACACTCTGCATGCAGTAGCAGTACCCCCAGTGCCTAGCACTGCCATGTATGAAGGTATTCTGCATGTAGTGCCAGAACTCCAGTACTCAGCTCTGCCAGATAAATACTCTGCATTTAGTACCAGTACTCAGCTCTGCTAAATACTATGCATGTAGTACCAGTACTCAGCTCTACCAGATAAATACCATGCACATAGTACCAGTACTCAGCTCTACCAGATAAATACTCTGCATGTAGTTCCAGTATTCAGCTCTACCCGATAAATAATATGCATGTAGTACCAGTACTCAGCATGTAGTTACAGTATTCAGCTCTGCCAGATAAATACCATGCATGTAGTTCCAGTACTCAGCTCTACCAGGTAAGGAACACTCTGCATGCAGTAGCAGTACCCCCAGTGCCTAGCACTGCCATGTATGAAGGTATTCTGCATGTAGTGCCAGAACTCCAGTACACAGCTCTGCCAGATAAATACTCTGCATTTAGCACCAGTACTCAGCTCTGCTAAATAAATACTATGCATGTAGTACCAGTATTCAGCTCTACCAGATAAATACTAGGCATGTAGTACCAGTACTCAGCTCTACCAGATAAATACTAGGCATGTAGTACCAGTACTCAGCTCTACCAGATAAATACTAGGCATGTAGTACCAGTACTCAGCTCTACCAGATAAATACTAGGCATGTAGTACCAGTACTCAGCTCTACCAGATAAATACTAGGCATGTAGTACCAGTACTCAGCTCTACCAGATAAATACTAGGCATGTAGTACCAGTACTCAGCTCTACCAGATAAATACTAGGCATGTAGTACCAGTACTCAGCTCTACCAGATAAATACTAGGCATGTAGTACCAGTACTCAGCTCTACCAGATAAATACTAGGCATGTAGTACCAGTACTCAGCTCTACCAGATAAATACTAGGCATGTAGTACCAGTACTCAGCTCTACCAGATAAATACTAGGCATGAAGTACCAGTACTCAGCTCTACCAGATAAATACTAGGCATGTAGTACCAGTACTCAGCTCTACCAGATAAATACTAGGCATGTAGTACCAGTACTCAGCTCTACCAGATAAATACTAGGCATGTAGTACCAGTACTCAGCTCTACCAGATAAATACTAGGCATGAAGTACCAGTACTCAGCTCTACCAGATAAATACTCTGCATTTAGTACTTCAGCTCTGCTAAATAAATACTATGCATGTAGTACCAGTACTCTGCTCTAGCAGATAAATACTATGCACTATACCAGTACTCAGCTTTGCTAAATAAAATGCATGTAGCACCAGTACTCAGCTCTGAATGCAGTATGGGTACTCCACTTCTACGTTCTGCTAGGTAAATAAATCTTTAGTAGTAGTGGCACCCCCGTACTGATACTCCAATTCCCACCTGTACCCGGCGGTAAGGGAACGCTCTGCATGCAGTGTTCAGTTGAAGGTGATAAGTCGGGAAACAATTTGTCAGCAGCCCCAGTTCCGCCCGGCCCAGGAAAGCAGTCAGTCGCCGGTTTGTGACGTCATTATGGCGCCGCCCTCGCGTTGCGTCCACCAAGGGGCCTTGGGGCGTGGCCTTCTGCGTCTCAGTTGTACGTTGGCGCGGGAGAGAAAGTATGGCGGGAGCGGCAGGTTGTTTTCTCCGCCTGCGGGTGTGTCGCGTTGAGGCCCGGGCTGAGGTACCGTTAATCAAACTGTGGGGGAGTTTGGAGGACACAAAGGAGGAGCACAGGAGTCAGCAGTCGCCTCAAGCGGCGGTGTTTGGGGAGCAGAGTAGGCCTCAGGCGGCGGCTGCGGTGTTGTTGGGAGAGTTGTGCCTGGTGGAGGTGAGCGGAGAGTGGCAGCGCTGTAAAGTTTTATTGAAGAGAGGAGCCGAGTGTGAGGTGCTCTTGCTGGAGGAGGGAACCATCACCTCAGTGAGCCCCACCAGGCTGCGCAAGGCCCAGGCCTCTCTTTTCTTTCCGTTGCCCCCACACACGCTAGTGTGCGCGCTTAGCGGCCTGGTGCCCCCTAACGGCCAGCACTGGAACTACAGCACTCTCAACTACTTCTACTCCCTGCAAGATAAGGTCATCACAGGGCAGGTGCAGGATCTGCTCCCACAAGGACTGGTGCTATTAGAAGCGAGTGAGATTGCCCAGCAGGCCCTGTTGTATGGACTGGCCAAAACAGTTCCAGTGTTACCTTCCCATCCCTTTCTTGGCTGTAACAGCGTAACCCGCCACACCCCAATACCAGCTATGAACGGTGTCGGGCGGGGAGGTCCCTGGCAAGCAGAAAGCATGGACTACTGCTACCCGCGCCTTGAAAGCGGCGTGACGGAACAGGTGTTAGTCACCCACGTGTCTAAGCCGCACAGCATCTTCTGCCAGCTCCTTAGCGTGGCGCAGGAGTTCCACAGCCTCTCGGAGGCCATGCAGCATTTTTACACCGTGGAAACTGGCCCAGCTTTTCGGAACCCTTTGAAGCTAGGACAGCCATGTGCGTCCCGTGGAGCTGACGGACGCTGGTACCGCTCGCTGCTGCAGGAGGCTTTCCAAGAGCGCCAGCTGGCCACGGTCATCCATGTAGACTGGGGGCGCGAAGAGCTTGTTCCGCTGACTTGCCTGCGTCCGCTGCCGGCGGAGTTCCTTCGGTTGCCTGTGATCACATTTCGTTGTGCATTGTATGGGATTTCAGACGGAGGAAAGGACTGGGAGCTGTCTGTGATCGCTGAGCTGCGCTCTTTGCTACAGGGGAAGCAGGTGAGCGCTACAATTCAGTTCTTCAACTCATACAAACACTTGTATGTGGTCACCCTGTTGGCTGCAGATGGGTGTAACCTTAACTACTTCTTTGGCATGCAAGTTCAAAATCGGAGCCCCAAGTCTGATACCTGCGTCATTCCCAGCGTTGCTCAGGCATCTCTTTGTCCTGAGAAAGATGGAGAGAAAATAGGTACCCCAAAGTTACCCGCAGAAAACTTTTATGTCCCTGAATTTTCCACCGTAGAGCTCAAGACTGGCACTTTTTATGACGCTATGGTGCAGTATATTTTTGACCCTTCCAATTTTTATGTTCAAACCGAAGAGGACTCCAAGAAACACCAGGAGATGGTGGATTTCATTAACAATATGTATACAAAGGCCTCCAGGTTAGAGGGCATTATAACCAAGCCTAAGCCTGGTCAAATCTGCTGTGCCAAATTCAAAGACGGTATCTACTATCGGGCTGAAGTCATTGCCTGTGAGAATAAGCAAGTCAAAGTTTACTTTTTGGACCACGGAAACGTTGAGTTGATTGACTGGTATAGCATAAAAGAATTGCCGGATGAATTCAAAGAACTGTCGGCATTGGCCAACAGGTGCTGCCTGGTTGACATCTACCCCTTGGGAGAGAGTTGGAGCCCAGAAGCGATCTGTGCTTTTAAAGTAGCAGTTGTTCATAGGAAGCTCGTACTATATGTAATGTCCAAAGATCTTGATAAGTATGCGGTAGAAGTCCTTGATCAATCCAGAGCCAAAGAGAAAAATGTAGGGAAAGCATTGTCATTGGCTGGGCATGCAAAATACGAAGAGCTTGAAACCTTTACCACTGTGCAGATTGGGGAAAGTGGAGGTAGAAAGACTACCCCAAGCCAGCCTGTATCTATTTCGGGTTTATCTGAGACAGAAAAGAAAGAAGCTACTGTAGGCGTGTCGGATGATGAACGCCTACAGTATTCACCCTATGAAGACCAGCTGTTTGAACCTGGTGCGACTATTAAAGTGATCGTCTCCCATATAGAAAATCCTGGGTTGTTTTGGTGTCAAAATGCAGCACAGGCCTCTGCTCTAAATAATTTGATGGACTCCATACAGATGTATTGTATCCTTGCAAACACAGCTCCTGAACCTAATGCCAATGCTTGCTTTGCTAAAAGCCCAACAAATGGAACATGGTACAGAGGCTTCATTTCAGAGATCCCAGTGAGTGAAACCAAATCCAACAGTGTACAAGTGTTGTATGTAGACTACGGGATGACAGAGATGGTTCCTGCTGTAAATCTCCGTGCAATGGAAAGCGGCTTTTTTAATGTAAAAACTCACGCTTTCAAGTGCAGTCTATACAACATAATTGCCCCGTTGGGCAATAATCCTTTTTGTTGGGACAATAAAGCCACAAATGCTTTTTGCGATTTTGCCGTAAAAGCGGCCAAAGGGCGGGAATTTCACTGCATGTTTTTTGCCACAGCTTTTGTAGATAACGAACTGATTAATATAGTGGATCTGTACACCCCGTTTGAAAACATTTGCGCTAACTTGGCAAAGAGAGGATTTGCAACGTACATTTTTCATAAGACCCTCGCGCCATCTGTGCACCTTCAGTCGTTTTACTATTCACTGCATGACATTAAAACGGGAAGTGAGGAAGAGGTTTCCATCACACACGTCAATCCTTCTTTGGAGTTTTACTGCCAACTTTTAAAGAATACAGGCACTCTTGCAAGGATTGCAGAAGCTATTACAAAATCTTGCAAGAAAACACAGCGTCTGAAGCTGCCTAGCGCTGTACCACTGTGTCTTGCAAAATTCACTGACCAACAGTGGTATCGTGCCTTTATCTGTTCAGAGACCGATGGGGCAGAGGTGTTTTTTGTGGATTACGGAAACACTGAAAAAGTTGCAGCTGATGATCTTCAACCCATTGTGCAAAGCGAGCATGATCTGTTGCTTTTACCAATGCAGGCAATTAAATGTTCCTTGTCTGATATCCCATTGATTCTTCCAGAAGAAGTTATGACTTGGTTTGAAGGCATCGTTTGGAACAGAGCTTTGAGGGCACTAGTTGTTGCCAAGGAAGCTGATGGAAAGTTATTAGTGGAACTCTATGATGGTAATGAACAAATCAATGCAACTCTCAAAAGCAAATTGGGATTAAATGTTCCTAAAAACGCACTAGCATGCAAGCCAGCTTTTTGCCCCAGCAGTCAACCATCCCCAAAATTCACCCAACAGGAAGCAAAAACTGTAAACGGAGAGAGAAAAACTTGTGAATCAATCCAAGGGCAGATTTCACACACTCGGGGGTCTAATGTTGCCAGAACAGACAGTAGTACTGCACTGCCACAACGAGACCGATCCTCACCAGGGGCTCAAATGCCTTTTGAACAGCAGGCAGATAGACCTGCACTGCCACAACGAGACCGATCCTCACCAGGGACTCAAATGCCTTTTGAACAGCAGACCGATAGACCTGCACTGCCACAACGAGACCGATCCTCACCAGGGACTCAAATGCCTTTTGAACAGCAGACCGATAGACCTGCACTGCCACGACGAGACCGTTCCTCACCAGGGACTCAAATGCCTTTTGAACAGCAGGCAGATAGACCTGCACTGCCACAACGAGACCGATCCTCACCAGGGACTCAAATGCCTTTTGAACAGCAGACCGATAGACCTGCACTGCCACAACGAGACCGATCCTCACCAGGGACTCAAATGCCTTTTGAACAGCAGACCGATAGACCTGCACTGCCACGACGAGACCGTTCCTCACCAGGGACTCAAATGCCTTTTGAACAGCAGGCAGATAGACCTGCACTGCCAAAACGAGACCGATCCTCACCAGGGACTCAAATGCCTTTTGAACAGCAGGCAGATAGACCTGCACTGCCACAACGAGACCGATCCTCACCAGGGACTCAAATGCCCTTTGAACAGCATGCAGATAGAGATTACAATGCAAACAATCGGGAGCCCAGTTCACAAAAAAGAGACACCCTGCCTTTCCAGAGCAATGTGAAAAGGGCATTGTACCAAGACAATCAGGACTGTAGTGTGAGAAGGAAAGAGGTGACTAAATTTCAGAGCACACAAAGAAACTCATACTATGAGCAGCCGTCAAGTCAGAACTCAAAGCCAAATTTTGGTAAAGAGTTGCATCTAAAACCAAACCCATTTGCAAAGCCTTGTGGCAGCACACCAAAGCACCCTCTAACAAAGATAAGTGAAATATCTACCAGAAGTATCTCCCCAGGCGAAAAACTGTGCGTTTATGCTTCTCATGCAAAAAACATGTTTGACTTCTATGTACAGACTGCAGAGACTGGCTTACTGGACCAGATTTCAGATTTTTTAAACCGTGACAAGAGTACTTTTGAGGAGGTGTCTGAAAAGGATGTCAACATTGGAGATGTAGTTTGTGCGTTGTTTGATGGAGATAAACTGTACTACAGAGGAGTTGTGGAACAGAAAAGTGCTGTAGGTTTAAATGTGCTGTATATAGACTATGGTAACACATCTGTGATTTCCAATTGCAAAATCTACAAACTTCCCCAGAAGCTGTGCTCCATTCCTGCTCAGAGTATTCACTGTTCTTTAAATTCTACTAAAGGGGCTTCTTCTGTCTCCAACAGTCATAACATAGTGGAAATGTTTTATGAACGCGTGTTTGACCAGCAATTACAGTGTGAATTCATCAAATTGAAAGATGATAAATGGGATGTAGATCTTTATGATAAGAGAGGCAGTGTCAATGATTTACTAAAACCCTTAGTAGAGAAGGGCAAAGTAACAACTGAATTTAAAGCAAGACAGGAAGATGTGCCAGTCAATAAATCATTCACCTGGAACGTGCCAAAAACTGGAAAAACTGTAAAAGTCTTTACAAGTTCTGTAGACAGCCCTGGCCTCTTCTGGTGCCAGTTAAGCACAACAGATTTTGATGTCCTAGCAAAACAAGTTCAAGAAGCTGGAGAAAAGTCTGTCAGAGATGACCATTTTATTGCTACCATTGAGGTTGGCAGCCTCTGCAATGTTATGTACAGCGAAGACCAAAACTGGTACCGGGCTCTCGTTTCCAAAATGGAGGCAGATGTTGCTACTGTAAGGTTTGTTGACTATGGAAACGTAGAAAATGTTGTTAAAGAGGAAATTCGACAGCTTCCTACCATTCTTGCCAGGCTTCCGACCCAAGCTTTCCCATGCTGCCTTGCTAAATTTAATGTTGCTGCCGGTACATGGACTTCAGAGGGGTGTGATTATTTCTTCCAACGTGCTACAGAAGACGTACTGGAGTTGACTGTTGAAGATATACAACATGATGAAATGTGTAAAATTCCTCTGGCACTTGTAAGACTGAAATATAATGAAATGGACATTAATGAAGAAATGAAACGTTTCTGGCAAGTGGGCAAAAAAGAATCCTCAAACCTTGCAGAGTCAGCATCTAGCAAACCAGACATGACTGAAGAAAGACAGACGGTGGAGGAAAAGCAGCTTGGCGCTGAAGAGTTGGACTGGCCTATTCCCAGTATGGAAGATGAAGCTGATCATAATAAAGGTATGCGTTTGGCTTTTTCTTCATAATTTACCATAATGTTTTATATAGTTAATGTGTATCTTTAGACCCCTTTCACACGATTGGATCCGACTGTACGTTTTTCAGGCCACTCGTTGACTTCTACGGGGAGGCGGATGTCGGTGGATATGTCTGCTGACACCTACCTGGCATCAAATCCGACAAAATCTGCTGAAAACAAACATATATGGCGTTACGTTCGCCATCCATCCAGCAAGTCGGATCAGATGGGATTGGATGAAAATGGGCAGACAGTCCTTTTGCATCCAAACTTCGCATAGAGGAGAGCGGGGCTCTGACAGGTCTGTCTCAGCACAGTGAGTGGAGATGGACCTTTCATCCACCTGCTTAGCAGGGATCAACGAAGCAATCCCTGCTGAGCAAGCGGAGCCCGTCAAAACGCATCCGCCCCGTGTGAAAGGGGCCCAAGTTTTAAACTGTGTGTGTATAGGACAGGAAGTGAAGGTAATGGGATATTGGTTTTAACCATTTGCTACTCGGTCCAAATAGACAAAAATGGCTCCACAAAAGTGTAACTTAAAAATAAGTGTCAGACAGGATTTTTAATGCAGAAGAGACATTCTGAGGAGATTTTCTAAAACGAGTGCAAAAATCTGTTGCCTCTGCATGGTAGCCAATCAGCTTTTAACTTCAACCTGTTCAATTTATGCTTTGACAAAAATACTGAAAGCTGATTGGTTCCTATGCAAAGTTGCAGCAAATTTTGCACGCTCCACTTTTAGAAAATCTTCCTCTGTGTGTCTTCTTCTTTAAAGGGGTCGTTGAACCCTCAAGGTTTTTTCACCTTATTGCATTAAGGTACAAAAACTTTTGTGCTGCAGTTCCTTCCCAGACCCCACCCCCCTTTTCTTACCTGAGCCCGATTTTGTTCCAGTGACTGGGACGAGCACAGCAGCTCCAGCCGCTGTCTCGGGTCCTCATTGGAGAGATTGGCAGCAGGAGCCATTTGCTCAAATCTAGTGACACAGGGCGGGGCCTAGTCCTGCTTTCTGTATTGACGCAGCTCTCCCTGGGGGGCACTCAAGAGGAGGAGGGGCCAGGAGTGCCATGGGGGGACCCCAGAAGAGGAGAATCAGGGCCTTGCACAGAGGAGGTGAGTATAACATGTTATTTAAAAAAACAAAAAGCCTTACAATCACTTAAAGCGGAGTTCCACCCAAAAGTGGAACTTTCGCTTTAAGCACTCCTCACCCCCTTACATGCCACATTTGGCATGTCATTTTTTTGGGGGGGGGGGGGGAAATGGGGGCTTTGGTAGGAGTGGGACTTCCTGTCCCACTTCCTCTTTCCGCCCAGGGACCGCCTCGGCGACTCCTCCTCTCGCCTTAGGCGGCCCCTCCCTCTAGGCGATCTCCAGGGACACGTGACCGGTCCCAGGAGATCGCCTGTCCACTCGGGGATCGCCTATCGCGCATGCGCGCCCAGCCGTGAAGCCGAAAGCTGTCACGGCCGGGTGCCCACAGAGCGAATGGAGGTGCTGGCGGAAAGGGGGCAAAGGAGCGACGCTCCAGGCGGCCGCATTTATGGACCGTGGAGCAGGTAAGTGTCAAATGTCAGCAGCTACACTTTTTGTAGCTGCTGACTTTTAATAAACCTAAAAACAAGTCTGGAACTCCCCTTTAAGGCTCCATTCACATCTCCGCACTCCGAATCAGGGGCGGAATCGCCGTGATTTGCAATAGTGACAAAACGCAGGGCGCCTGTTTTATTCCCAGTGGGTTGCCCCTAGATTTCAATAGCACCCCAAATGGGGCGCAATGTTCTCGTAATTCGTCGGGCGACAATCGCAGTAAAATTGTGCTTACAGAATAACGGGGCGCCTGTTGTCCAAAAGAAGTATATGAGCTTCTTTTGGACGACGGGCGTGCTGCGATTCTATTTGCACGGTTATACCGCAATTGTCACCCCCCATACGCCAAGATGTGAACAGAGCCTTAACATTCCTTTACCCACCTGTATGCCCTGTACATTGAGCAGCACATGTGCAGCTCAGTGTGCAATTGTGGTAAGGCTGAGGTGGATAAATTCTCACGCATGCATGGAAGTGATGCAATCTCATCCTGGCCAATGAAAGTGGGTGATGTCTCCCGGCAGTGCTAGAGAAGTTGAGTATATTTCCCCTTTAATCACTTGCCACCCAATGACATCATATGACGTCAAAGACTTTTGGTCGTGATGTCTGTATGATGCTGTTCAACCGCTTGATTTGTTTTTACAGATGGCAGGAGGAAAAAAAAGTAGAGCGCCTCCATAACCGCGTGCTCACTCGCAGAAATGAGCGCGTACGTAGGTCACGCCCACATATGTAATTGGCGTTCAAACCACGTGAGGTATTGCCGCAAATGTTAGAGCGAGAGCAATATATCTAGCCCAAGACCTCTGTAACTCACATGATCGTACATTCCGACAACAAAACCGTGGATATTTTTCCGATGGAATGTTGGCTCAAACTTGTCTTGCACACACGGTCACACAAATGTTGCAAATTCCAAACATCAAGAACGCGGTGACATACAAGACGTACGACGAGCCAAGAAAAATTAAGTTCAATAGGCAGTGTGGCTCTTCTGCATGATTCAGAGTACGCGTGGAATCTTGTGCGTCGAAAAAAGGCTACACACAATCGGAATTTCCGACAACTTTTGTTGTCGGAAAACTTGAGAACCAGCTGTCAAACATTTGTTGTCATTCCGACAGCAAATGTCTGATGGAGCATACACACGGTCGGATTTTCCGACAACAAGCCCACATCAAACATTTGACAGAAATTCTGACCGTCCGAGCGCCGACGGTAAAACGCAGATATTTTTAGCAGTGCTTTACCATAGTTTTTGCAGCGCTTTTCACCCGCTAGCGGGGCACTTTAAACCCCTGCTAGCGGTCGAAAAAGGGTTAAGAAGCGCCGGCGGCGCTGCCCATTGATTTCAATGCGCAGGGGCGCATTAGGATCGGTGTATTCACCGATCCTAATGCGCTGCAAAGAAGCTGCTGGCGGGACTTTTTCTGACGCCCTGCCAGTGCACCGTTCCAGTGTGAAAGCCCTCGGGCTTTCACACTGGAGTGAATGGAGCGGCTCTTTAACCACTTAAGCCCCGGACCATATTGCTGGTCAAAGACCAGAGCACTTTTTGCGATACGGCACTGCGTCGCTTTAACTGACAATTGCGCGGTCGTGCGACGTGGCTCCCAAACAAAATTGGTGTCCTTTTTTCCCCACAAATAGAGCTTTCTTTTGGTGGTATTTGATCACCTCTGTGGTTTTTAGTTTTTGCGTTATAAACAAAAATAGAGCAACAATTTTTTAAAAAAATTATATTTTTTACTTTTTACCATAATAAATATCCCCCAAAAATATATATAAAAACATTTTTTTCCCTCAGTTTAGGCCGATACGTATTCTTCTACGTATTTTTCGTAAAAAAATCGCAATACGCGTTTGATTGGTTTGCGCAAAAGTTATAGCATTTACAAAATAGGGGGTAGTTTTATGGGGTTTTTTTTTTTTTTTACTAGTAATGGCGGCGATCAGCGATTTTTATTTTTATATATATATATATATATATATATATATATATATATATATATATATATATATATATATATATATATATATATATATATATATATATATATATATATATATATATATATATATATTATTTTTTTTTTTTGGTACTGCAACATTATGGCGGACACTTTTGACACATTTTTGGGACCATTGGCATTTTTATAGCGATCAGTGCTATAAAAATGACACTGGCAGGGAAGGGGTTAAGACTATGGGGCGGGGAAGGGGTTTAGTATGTCCCTGGGTGTGTTCTAACTGTAGGGGGGGTGGCCTCACTAGGGGAAATGACTGATCGTTGTTCATACATTGTATAAACAGAGGGTCAGGCATTTACACACACAGCGCCAGGTCCTCGCTCTGTAACGAGCGATCGTGGGTGCCCGGCGGTGATCGCGACCGCCTGGCACACGCGCGGGAGTCAGGAGCGGGGGGGGGGTCCCTAGTGGCCACTTTGCGAGGCGACGTAGAGCTACGGGCTCTCTCCGTAGAACTGCGGCGGCTGTTCGGCAACCAGTTAAGGGCGCTTTTCAGGCACTATTTTTAGTGCTATAGCGCCTGCAAAGCACCTCAGTGTGAACGGGGTCTAAACAGGTAACCTTTGAATTTTTTTTTTTTTTTTTTTTTTTTAAGCGTATGGGGATTTTTAAGTATCGAAGTTTGGCCCCATTCCATGAGTGTGTGCAATTTTAAAGCATGGCATCATCTTTCACATTATGGAAAAAAATCGGGCTAACTTAAGGGTGTTGTAAAGGCTTGTTTTTTTTTTCACCTTAATGCATCCTATGCATTAAGATGAAAAAACACCTGCCAGTCACCAGCCCCCCTGTTTTACTTACCTCAGCCCCTTCATCTTCTCGGTATGGACGCACCATCCTCTCCACAGGGTCCTGGCTTTGATTGGCTAGATTGATGGCAGCGCAGCAATCGGCTCCCACTGCTGTCAATCAAATCCAATGACGCAGGGGGTGGGGCCCAATCATACATTCTGCGTCCAGGGACGCCGAAGGAATGACTCACGAGCGCGCCCACAAGGTAACCCCCTTGGGAAAGCGCTTCTCCTAGGGGGTTATCTAATGCTGTGAGGTGCCGCCGAGGGACCCCAGAGGAGGATGTTCGGGGCCACTCTGTGTAAAACGAGCTGCACAGTGGAGGTAAGTATGACATGTTTGTTATTTAAAAAAAAAAAAAACCTTTAGTGTCACTTTAATGCCGCATACACACGATCGGACATTTCGACAACAAAACCGTGGATTTTTTTTTTTCTACGGATTGTTTACTCAAACTTGTCTTGCATACACACGGTCACACAAATGTTGTTGGAAATTCCGAACGTCAAGAAACACGGTCACGTACAACACTACGACGAGCCGAGAAAAATTAGGTTCAATGATTCTGAGCATGCGTCAATTTGATTCATAGGGTTTTTGTGCATCGGAATTGGCTACAGACGATCGGAATTTCCAACAAGAACTTTTGTTTTCCGGAAAAATTGAGAACCAGCTCTCAAACATTTGTTGTCGGAAATTTCCGACAGCAAACGTCCGATGGAGCATACACACGGTCGGATTTTCCGACAACAAGCTCACATCGAACATTTTTTGTCAGAAATTCCGACCGTGTGTACACGGCATTAGTGTTTATTTTTATTTTTAAATGCATGAAACAAACAGCGTTTAAAAAATTGCTGTGTAAATACCGTGGAAGCTAAAAAAAAAAAAGAAAATTGCAACAACCACCATTTTACTCCCTAGGGTCTGAGTGGCAAGTGGTTAAGTCCAGTTCCCTTTGCTAACATTATGGAGCAAATAAAAATAAGACTGTTATTAATAGCAACCAGGTCAGTTTCTGCTGTCTATAACATTGAAAAATATAATTACTGAAGTTTGATATGGTATGTAATGCAAAGGTTTACCTTTATTGTATCTTGCTTTATGCATCTACCTTATTGGTTTTCAGTTTTAGCCTCGGTTCACACTGATGTGTCCATGCGATCTGCTGCGGGTGTCCATGTTAAAACTACGGTACACCCCGAAATGGCACGCAAAACAGTGCGATTGCCAGAATCGGATTGCATGGGTGTGAACACCCATGCGATGTAGTTCAGGTGCAGCAAAAAAAGGGTCCTGCACCGTTTTGATGCGATTTAAGCCAAACACAATGTGCAGATATTGCATGTAATTTGCACAGGAATGCGGTGTCCTGCAGCACACAAGTGTGAACCTAGGCTCAAATAGAAAGCACCTGTCGCCTAGGATATTATTTGCGTGGTATGTTCATAGGTCCTTCAATTGTGTAGTCCTTGTTTAACAATCCAGGAATTCCATTATCCTTGTTCTGTTTTCAGTAAAAAAAAATGTATTGAGGGTTTGCAATATTGGAGCAGTGTAAGAACTTGTATCAGACAAATTACATCGAACCATATGTTTCCCCCGGAAAATGGAATTCCGGGCAGAACTAACTGTGCTCAAAACTGCTCCCACCCACCTTCTGACTCCTATACTATTTTACCCTGTAAAAGGAAGATGCATACACTTATTCTCAGGGCGCTATGGGCTAGTCATGTGATCTACTACAAGTGTCTGGCTTCAGGGGAATGGAGAGTGCACAGACAATGGATGGAGTGCCTGTGTGGTGATGCCACCCATAGGCTCACTATGGGCTATGCCTTGTCGGCTGTCCCTCCTCTCCCCTGAAGCCAGCTGCTTGAAGCTGATCACGTGACTGAACTAGTGCACTCTGAGAATAGGTAAATACACGCAATGCATCTTTCTTCTACAGGATAGCTTGTATAGGTGCTAGAAGGGGTGGGAGCAGCTTTAGGCATAGCTAGTTTTAGCTTCAGTTTCTACTTTAACTATTCATTAAAAAGCTCCCTTCCCCTATTCACCCGAATTTTTTTTTTTTACATTAGATTGATGCTCATTTTGTCTAGGGGAATCGGGTAGTTTTTTTTAAATCAAAGCCGTACTTACCGTTGTAGAGCGATCTTCTCCGCCGCTTCCGGGTATGGTCTTCGGGACTGGGCGTTCCTATTTGATTGACAGGCTTCCGATGGTCGCATACATCACGTCACGAGTAGCCGAAAGAAGCCGAACGTCGGTGCGGCTTTATACGGCGCCTGCGCACCGACGTTCTTTCGGGAAATCGTGACGCGATGTATGCGACCGTCGGAAGCCTCTCGGAAGCCTGTCAATCAAATGGGAACGCCCAGTCCCACAGCCCATACCCGGAAGCGGCGGAGAAGATCGCTCTCTAAAACGGTAAGTACTGCTTCGATTTAAAAAAAACTACCCGATTCCCCTTGACAAAATGAGCATCAATCTAATCTTAAAAATTAACTTTTCGGGTGAACCTCCACTTTAACATCTATGCTGACTAACCTGTGTAAGTAAGATGTATATACTTATTTTCAGCCCGCTCTGGTCATGTGATCTGGCTCCCCTGAAAGGGAGAGGGCGTGGCAATGACAACAAATGGACCATGGTAACCAATGGGTGATTTCAGCGATTCCAGGCATTTCCAGCTGCTGTTAAGCACTCGCCCCTCCCCTGTGTCCGCCAGTCATGTGACCAAAGCGAGCTTAAAATAGGGGTCTTTCTCTTTTTCTCTCCATCTCCCCTATATCTTCCACAGGTTAGTCAGCACAGGTGTTAGGAAGGGGAGGGGACAGGTTTTACCTGGAATTATACTGTAAGGCTAGGTTTACATTTATGTATGTGTCATTAATGCATTTTTGAGGCTTGTTTTCCAGTTCTATTTTTTTTTTTTTTTTCAATGTGTTTTGCTTTTCTAGGATGTGTTAATGTTGCTAGGAAGAGGTGTCTATTGCCATGCAAGAAAATGCATGTACATGTGTTTTTCATGCATTTTTGATGCAACTCAATTAGTCTATGGAGCCAAAAAAAGCACCGTGCTGCATGGGGGAAAAAAAAGTCCTTGCACCTTTCCCAAAAATGCCCAGATGGAAGCTGCATAGATGTGAACGTGACACATAGGAACTAGAGGTCGACCAATATGGGTTTTTCTCCAATGCCGATATTTAGAAATTGCGGCGGCTGATGGCCGATATATGATGCCGATTTTTTTTTTTTTTTTTTCGGGGGGGAGATATGTTATGCCGATTTTACATTATTTTTTTTCCTTCATCTCATAAAATCGAACAGTTAGACCCCTTTCACACTGGGGTGTTTTTCAGGCGCTTTTGGGCTAAAAATAGCGCCTGTAAAGTGCCGGCTTTCACACTGAGGTGGTGCGCTGGCAGGACGTTAAAAAAAAAGTCCTGCAAGCAGCATCTTTGGAGGGGTGTACAACGCTCCTGCCCATTGAAATAAATGGGCACTGCTGCCGAAGCGTCTGCAAAGCGCTTCTGCAGCGGTGCTACACGGGTGCATTTAACCTCTTCATCGGCCGCTAGCTGGATCATAAGCGCCCCACTAGCAGCCGTATAGCGCAGCTAAAATGATGGCCACTAAAACCAGCTGCATTTTTACTGTCCACACGCCTGTCTGCTCCAGTGTGAAAGTAGCGGAGTTCCGCAAAAAAATAAAATATTAAGTCAGCAGCTACAAATACTGCAGGTGCTGACTTTTAATACATGGACACTTACCCGTCTCTCCCTTGCTGCCCCGGCCATCTTCGGTAAGGGAATCAGGAAGCAGGCACGAAAACAGGTAATCAAAACTTTTGGACGAAGAAAAAAAAAAAACGGGCTAACTTTACTGTTTTTTAAAATCCATTAAAGTGTATTTTTTCCCCCCCAAAAATTGCGTTTGAGCGACCGCTGCGCAAATACCGTATGACAAAATATTGCAACAACCGCTATTTTATTCCCTAGGGTCTATGTAAAAAATATGTTTGGGGGTCCTAAGTGATTTTCTAGCAGAAAATACAGGATTTTTAATTGTAAGCAACAAGTGTCAGAAAATATTTAGTCTTTAAATGGTTAAACTGAGAATTTCACAACACAGAGTTCAGTTTGTTGATAAGTAGAAACATTGTATCTTTTCTCACACTTGGCAGGCTGCCCAGAGACAAGTTGCTCCACAGGAAACTTCAAGGAGTTGTAAAGCAAAACGTTTTTCACCTTTAAAGGGGTAGTAAAGGTTAATTTTTTATTTTTTAAATAGGTTACTTTAAGCTCGTGCATTGTTGGTTCACTTACCTTCTCCTTCGATTTCCCTTCTGAATGTTTTTGTTTTTTTTTGTTTTCTTTGTCTGAATTTCTCACTTCTCAGTAGTAAGCTGTTCTAAATGACTTTCCACCACTCAGATGATGGTGGAAAGCTTACTGAGGAGAAACAGGAAGTGAGAAATTCAAACAAAGAAAAAAAACATTTAGAAGGGAAATCGAAGGAGAAGGTAAGTGAACCCACAATGCACTAGCTTAACCACTTAAGACCCGGACCTTTAGGCAGGTAACGGACCCGGCCAGTTTTTGCGATTCGGCACTGCGTCGCTTTAACTGACAATTGCGCGGTCGTGCAAAGTGGCTCCCAAACAGAATTGCCGTCCTTTTGTTCCCACAAATAGAGCTTTCTTTTGGTGGTATTTGATCACCTCTGCAAAAATTGTGAAAAAAATTCAATATTTTTTACTTTTTGCTATAATAATTATCCCCCAAATATATATAAAACATTTTTTTCCCTCATTTTAGGCCGATACGTATTCTTCTACCTATTTTTGGTAAAATAAATCGCAATAAGCGTTTATCGATTGGTTTGCGCAAAATTTATAGCGTTTATAAAATAGGGGATAGTTTTATTGCATTTTAAAAAAAAAAAATTACTACTAATAGCAGCGATTTTTTTTTTTTTTTTCGTGACTACGACATTATGGCGGACACATCAGACAATTTTGACACATTTTTGGGACCATTGTAATTTTCACAGCAAAAAATGCATTAAAAATGCATTGTTTACTGTGAAAATTACAATTGCAGTTTGGGAGTTAACCTCTAGGGGGCGCTGAAGGGGGTTAAGTGTGACCTCATCTGTGTTTCTAACTGTAGGGGGAGACGGGGCTGGATGTGTGACATCATTGATCGTGTTTCCCTATAACAGGGAACACACGATCAATGACAGCACCACAGTGAAGAACGGGGAAACTGTGTTTACACACACAGCTGTCCCCGTTCTTCAGCTCCGGGGACTGATCGCGGGACTCCAGCGGCGATCGGGTCCCGCGGTCACGGAGCTTCGGACCGGGTTTCGGGCACGCGCCCACGGCAGGGCACTTAGAGGACGTACCTGTGCGTGCTTGTGCCATTCTGCCGACATATAGCTGCAGGAGGTGGTCCTTAAGTGGTTAAAGGAACCTATTTAGAAAATAAAAGGCAAACCTTTACAACCCCTTTAATGCATTCTATGCATTAAAGCGGGGGTTCACCCGCACATAACACATTTTCCCCTTAGATTCCTGCTCGTTTTGTCTAGGGGAATCGGCTAGTTGTTTTAAAATATGAGCTGTACTTACCGTTTACGAGATGCTTCCGGGTATGGGCTGCGGGACTGGGCGTTCCTATTTTGATTGACAGTCTTCCGAGAGGCTTCCGACGGTCGCATCCATCGCGTCACGATTTTCCGAAAAAAGCCAAACGTCGGTGCGCAGGCGCAGTATAGAGCCGCACCGACGTTCGGCTTCTTTCGGCTACTAGTGACGCGATGGATGCGACCGTCGGAAGCCTCTCGGAAGACTGTCAATCAAGAAGGAACGCCCGCTCCCGAAGACCCATACCCGGAAGCGATGGAGAAGATGCATCTCGAAAACGGTAAGTACGGATCATATTTTAAAACAACTAGCCGATTCCCCTAGACAAAACAAGCATCCATCTAAGGGGAAAAGATAAAAAAAAAAATCATTGGGTGAACTCCCGCTTTAAGGTGAAAAAAATTCAGAGTATACCGGCCCCGTTATACTCACTTGACCCCTTGAAAGTCCCGCGCTCAGCCCCGAGATCCTCTTCGCCGCTCAGCCTGGCCGCTGATTGGCTAGAGCGGTTGGATTGAAAGCAGCGCTGCTGTCAATCACATCCAGTGACGCAGCAAAACGAGCTGCACAGTGGAGGTAAGTATAACATGTGTGTTGTTTTTTTTTGTTTACAACCTCTTTAAGGCAACTTGCATTGACTTCTATGATGCAGAAGCTATTTGCAAGTTTAGCTGAAGTAAATCAGCTTTTTTTTTAAAACAATCGGCCAAAGCCGATTAATTAAAAAGTGCCAAAAATCGGCTGTTATATCGATCGACCTCTAATAGGAACTAATGTTAAATGGAATGTAGAACGTTTCTGCAAACGCATAGACATACAGCCATGGATCTTCATACAATCTATGCATATCAGTTTCAGGTGTTTATTCGAACATAAATCCATAGCTGAGCCCCTGACCATCAGTATTCAGGAGAAAGAAACCTGTATGGGGTAATGGTCTCCTGGTGTGAAGTGATGCTGTGTTTAACACTTCATGCGCCCCCAACGATGGGTTATAGTTTATGTACCCACAGAGTGAGGGTCATTAAGAAAGTTGTAGGTGGCAGTATAAAGAGATCATCAGGTTGTGAATTAGAGGTCGACCGATATTTGGCAGTTTTGGAGAAATCGACATCGGCCGATTTGTATCCAAATTAGGCCGATGTTTTACATGGCCGCTAGCGGTGCCACGGCTCCGGAGCTAGGCCGAAGCCGCGGCCTTTCCTGATGATGTGACCGCGGCGTCAATCCGCGGATTGCCGCCGCTGTCACAGCATCAGGAAAGGCTGCAGCTTTGGCCTAGCTCCGGAACCACGGCCATCTTGGTACACCCAGTGCGGCGGCCCTCCTCTCTGTTTACACCCACAGAGGAGGAGGGGGCTGCGCTCGTGGGACACACACCGCTCTCTGG
Organism: Rana temporaria; assembly: GCF_905171775.1. NCBI lineage: Eukaryota > Metazoa > Chordata > Amphibia > Anura > Ranidae > Rana > Rana temporaria. The sequence continues at coordinate 59,774,932 of NC_053492.1, forward strand.
TGTCTGTACTACGGGGGGCAGGGGGGGTGTCTATACTGGAGGGAGAGGGGTCTGACACCATTTTTTTTATTTATTTTTTGCACCAGTGCCACCTGCCAGTGCCAATTGGTGCCACTTGCCATCCAGTGCCAATTAGTGCCACCTTCCATCCAGTGCCATCTGCCAATGCCACCTGCCAGTGCCAATACCAGTGCCAATTAGTGCCACTTTCCATCCAGTGCCCTCTGCCAATGCCACCTGCCAGTGCCACCATCCAGTGCCAATTAGTGCCACCTTCCATCCAGTGCCACCTACTAATGCCAACTAAAGCCATCAGTGCCACCTGCCAATGCAAACCAGTGCCATCTGCCAGTGCTAACTATTGCCATCCAGTGCCACCTGCCAGTGCCAATTAGGGCCACGTGCCAATTAGTGCCACGAGCCAGTGCCACCAAAAAAATTAAAAAAATCGGCCTAAAATATCGGCCACAAAAATCAGCATCATATATCGGCCATCGGCCGCCCAGATTTCTAAATATCGGCCAGAGAAAAACCTATATCGGTCGACCTCTATTGTGAATATAGTCACTGTCCCGTTTACAGTGCTTGGTAGACTTTAGTCTGGCCTTCAGTTGTAAGGGTTGTCATGAAGAACTATTACAAGTAGGCCATGTTGTGATATGATCTGTATATTTGGAATAATTGCTGCCTGGCTGTCTTGAAGCGAAAACCTCCGCCTTTTTTTTGTTTTGTTTTGTTTCCTAAATAGGTAGAGCAGGGAGGGATTAGGGTTTAAAGAAACAGTAAAGAGCTGCGCTTGTGATCAGTCCATCATAAGCCAAGTGCATATAAACCAAAATAAATCGTATATCATATGACCCTAAAAATGATATTAAGATCAAATATAGAGCACTATAAACACTATAACTTTTGCGCAAACCAATCAATAAACCAGGGTTTGACAAATTTGCTTGGAATCTAGGAGCCAGCTAAAAAAGTTAGGAGCCAGAAAACACGCCCCGTCCCGACGAGCTTGCACGCAGAAGCGAACACATACGTGAGCAGCGCCCGCATATGTAAACAGTGTTCAAACCACACATGTGAGGTATTGCCGCGATTGGAAGAGCGAGAGCAATAATTCTAGCCCTAGACCTCCTCTGTAACTCAAAACATGCAACCTATGGAGATTTTAAAGGGTAAAAGTTTGTCGGCATTCCACGAGCGGACGCAATTTTGAAGTGTGACATGTTGGGTATGAATTTACTCGGCGTAACATTATCTTTCATAATATTAAAAAAAATGGGGATAACTTTACTGTTGTCTTATTTTTTAATTAAAAAAAGTGCAATTTTTTTCCCAAAAAAGTGCGCTTGTAAGACCGCTGCGCAAATACGGCGTGACAAAGTATTGCAACGATCACCATTTTATTCTCTAGGGTGTTAGGATAAAAAATATATATAATGTTTGGGGGTTCTAATTAGAGGGAAGGAGATGGCAGTGAAAAATTGTGAAAAATGACATTAGAATTGCTGTTTAACCCCCCTGACGGTAAACCCGAGCGTGACTCGGGGTTGGTTTTACATGTTGGGATCGGCAAACCCGAGTCACGCTCGGGCTGGACGGGCTTACCTTTCGCTGGATCCACAGGCATGGTTTACTTACCTTGTCCCTGGATCCAGCGATGCCACACGCTGTGTGAGCGAGCGGGACCTCCTCGCTCGATTCACAGTCCCCGTGTGACGCCGATCTCCGTTCCCTGCGACGTTACGACGCACGGGGACGGAGAACGGCGCCAAATTCAAAAAAGTAAACAAACACATTACATACAGTATACTGTAATCTTATAGATTACAGTACTGTATGTAAAAAATACACACCCCCCTTGTCCCTAGTGGTCTGCCCAGTGTCCTACATGTACTTTTATATAATAAAAAATGTCATTTCTGCCTAAAAACTGTAGATTGTCCAAAAGTGTCCCTTTATGTCAAAAATGGTTTTAGATCAGCTAGAAAACAGCGATAATAAATTATAATCACTTGCAGAAATGTGCGATAGCGATTTGCGGGGAAATTCGTAGGTTCGCAGGCGCCGTGAAGAGCCGAGACCTACTCCGGCTGTCTTCGGGGAGCGTGACGTGCCAGAGTCGGCCGTCAATCACCCTCCCTCTTGCTAGGAACGCCCATTCCCCGCGGCAGACGGAATCGTCTATGTACGATTAAACAGTGAGTACGGGGTTAAAAAATGTAAGACCGGCATACTGTAGCTCGCGCTACGATGCCGAATTTTATGCTGAAATGTTGTTCAGCAGGGTGAACCACCGCTTTAACTTGTAATGCTTAACTTGTAATACCAACGGCCACCACCAGATGGCGCCAGCTCACACATCTGGTGGTAATAACTCGTAATACCGACGGCTCACCACCAGATGGCGCCACCTTCCAAGCCAAGTCGCCAGGATGCTATTTCTAGTTGCCATGGCGACCGGGATTTGTCGAGCCCTGCAATAAACGCTTATTGCGATTAAAAAAAAAAGAAAAGTAAGAAATATTCATTTTTTTTTTCAAAATTGTCAGTCTATTTTTGTTTATCCACTCAAGGACCAGCCCATGTACATATACGTCCACAATATGGCACGTACAGGCACATGGGCGTATAGGTACGTCCTCGCCTATTAGCGGGTGGGGGGTCCAATCGGGACCCCCCCCGCTACATGCGGAGGTCGGGTCCGCTCGGGGAGCGATCCGGGACCACGGCGCGGCTATTTGTTTATAGCCGCTCCGTCGCGATCGCTCCCCGGAGCTGAAGAACGAGGAGAGCCGTGTGTAAACACGGCTTCCCCGTCCTTCACTATGGCGGCGCATCGATCGCGTCATTCCCTTTATAGGGAAGACACGATCGATGACGTCATTCCTACAGCCACACCCCCAAACAGTTGTAAACACATACTAGGTGCACCCTAACTCCTACAGCGCCACCTGTGGTTAACTCCCAAACTGCAACTGTCATTTTCACAATAAAGAATGCAATTTAAATGCATTTTTTGCTGTGAAAATGACAATGGTCCCAAAAATGTGTCAAAATTGTCCGAAGTGTCCGCCATAATGTCGCAGTCACGAAAAAAATTGCTGATCGCCGCCATTAGTAGTAAAAAAAAAATAAAAAATAAAAATGCAATAAAACTATCCCCTATTTTGTAAACACTATAAATTTTGCGCAAACCAATCGATAAACGCTTATTGCGATTTTTTTTACTAAAAATAGGTAGAAGAATACGTATCGGCCTAAACTGAGGAAAAAATTTTTTTTTATATATGTTTTTGGGGGATATTTATTACAGCAAAAAGTAAAAAATATTGCTTTTTTTTCAAAATTGTCGCTCTATTTTTGTTTATAGCGCAAAAACTAAAAACCGCAGATGTGATCAAATACCACCAAAAGAAAGCTCTATTTGTGGGGAAAAAAGGACGCCAATTTTGTTTGGGAGCCACGTCGCACGACCGCGCAATTGTCTGTTAAAGCGACGCAGTCCCGAACTGTAAAAACACCTTGGGTCTTTAGGCTGCATATTGGTCCGGGGCTTAAGTGGTTAAAGCGCAAAAATGAAAAACCGCAGAGGTGATCAAATACCAAAAGAAAGCTCTATTTTTGGGGGAAAAAGGACACCAATTTTGTTTGGGAGCCACGTCGCACGACCGCGCAATTGTCAGTTAAATCGACACTGGGCTGTTTCTGGGCTGTTTCTGGGAAGAAGGCACTCTATGCACCCAGCCTACTGCATTTCCAACCTTGACTCCTGGTGACAGCGACACCTACAGTCAAGTGGAAGACGTGCAACGCAGCTGAACTGGAACAGAAACCCACAATTTGGCATAATATTCTGAGCTAAACTACAGCTCATATAACTAAACTTACAAATGGCGCCTACTCAACAGGAGCAAGGCGCTACACTTATATAGCGCTTTACATCTATTTTGTACATTCACATCAGTCCCTACCCTCAAGGAGCTTACAACCTAAGGTCCCTAATACACATTCATACATACACGGCCAATTTAGACAGGATCCGATAAACATACCTGTGTATTTAAATGTCGGAGGAAACCGGAGTACCCGGAGGAAACCCACGCAGGCACATTTTTTTCTTTCCATGCAAATAGAGCTTTCGTTTGGTGGTATTTGATCACCACTGGGGTTTTTTATTTTGTATTATATAAACAAAAAGACTGAAAATTTTGAAAATAAATAAATATTTTTTATCTTTTATAAAATGTATCCAATAAAAAATATCAAATTTCTTCATACATTTTGGCCAAAATATATTTTGCTACATGTCTGTTTAAAAAAAAAAAATCCCCAATAAATGACTTTGGTCTGTATCAAAATAAGAGTCCTGAAACTATGGTATATACAGGTGCATCTCAGGTGATCACTTCCATGCCACACCGCATTGATACAGTAATTCATGCAAATGGTACCCCGAGTATTAAGTGCATACTATACTGTATACACATGGACATACTTTTCAGTAAGCCAACTTTTCCCTATTAAAATTAATTTTTTTTTATGAGATGCACCTGTATTTTTGAAAATTGAGCAATCCTGATGTATTAACGGCCTATCTCATTTCCTGAGGCCCGAATATATCAGGACATTATAAATACCCCCAAAATGAACCCTTTTTGGAAAGTAGGCATTTAGTCCTGGTTCACACTCGTATTTTTAGTGCGTTTTTTCACAAACACACTTCAGTTCATTTAACGTGGTTTCCTGAGTCACATTCACATCTGTGCATTTTATGGAAAGGGCCAAGGACCAGCAGGTTGTTTTTGGTTCCATAGACTTCAATGGATCAAAAATGTGTATTGAAAAAACGCAACATGTGTCTGGAATATGCATCAGCTGCAACCTGCATTGGTGTGATCTAAGTCTTAGTAAGAGACATGGCAATTTTTTTTTGACATTGTAATTTTTGTCACAATTTTTTGGAAAATAAAGAAATAAAAAAATTCTAAATTTTTATACCGTCACCAGTGCAGTACAGTGTCATGATATGACTGGTGTGGCGGTGATCAGGGACATTGACTGGTGATTGCATGTTTTAAAAAAAAAAGATTTTTTACTTTAATTTTAGTTCAATGTTTCCATAGTGTTAATCAGATTTTTTTTTTTACCATTAGTGGTACAATGAAGATCATTGTGCCAGCAATGCTTTGAACTGTCATAGATGGGTTAAGTTCATGACAGCTGTGAATACTAGTGATTTGGCTACAGCTAATCACACGGTACAGGGTGCTGGGTTTGGCTCTGTTACCATGTGTTAGCTGTGGGCCAATCACAGCTCACTAGTAAGACCCCGTTCACACCGGTGCAACTTTTTATGCAATTTTAAATCGCATGATAAGTTGCACCCTATATGCAATGGAGCCGTTCAAATCGCGACTCCCATTTTGCGCTGCCGCACTGATTTGGGGGGGAAAAAAGGTTCCTGCACTATTTCAGGTGGGACGTGCATGAAGTTGCACAAATGTCAGACAAGTCACTCCCCAAATCGCACTGACCTGCGGATATTAAATTGTGCTACTTCAAGTGAAGTAGCATGATTTTAAAGTGATATTCAGTGTGAACCAGGGCTAAAGGAATCAAAGCTGTTATGAATCATGTTGATGCATAACAGACAGCTTTGTTGACATTTTGATCATGTGATCGCATAGCCTTCATATAAGCACTGGTCACGCAGCGCCCATCTGTGTCTGTACAGGCAAAATGACGTATGTATATGTCACTTTGCCGGTACATGCCGCTGCATTGCCACGAAATTAGATTTGCCATCGGATGAGATGGTCCGCCTCCATCACATCCTATTGGCTCACTCCTGTCACGTGACATATTTAAACGTCAAGTATCCACGCGAACATCAGTCTCAGCTAGGCTATCATAGGGAGAGGATCTCCTCTCCCTGTGATAGCTGAAGCTGCACGGAGCTGGTGCACGGAGCTCACATGGCCTCTGTGGCCCGATTCCGAGAGAGGAATCGGGCCACAGAAGCTCATACATTTACTAGGCTAATAAATGTTATCCTTTATTACAATGTCAGGCTAATAAATGTTCTCCTTCATTACAATGTCACTTCGGGATCTACAGCGATATCGGGATCCCTCTGCCCGATAGCGCTGTCATGCCTCCCCGCGAGCGCGATAGATCCACAGCGCTATCGGGATCCCAATGCCCGATAGCGCTGTCAGCGTGCCTCCCGCCAGTGCTAACTACACCCCGCGCCCGCAGCTCTACTCCCCGTCCCCTGTTAAGGCTCAGGGAATGGGGAACAGAAAGTAGAGCATCGGGTGCAGGTAAAGTAGTAGTGCGCAGGCGCAGCACTACGCAAATAGCTCCGTGCACCTTCAGCTATCACAGGGAGAGGAGATCCTCTCCCTATGATAGCCTAGCTGAGACTGATGTTCGCGTGGATACTTGACGTTTAAATATGTCACGTGACAGGAGTGAGCCAATAGGATGTGATGGAGGCGGACCATCTCATCCGATGGCAAATCTCATTTCGTGGCAATGCACCGCCCACCCACAGTTAATGTACTGTGGGCAGTCAGCAAGTGGTTTAAGACCACGTAAGTTGTGGAAAATGTCTGTTGCTTAGCCAGAAGTGCATTAAGCTCATAAAGCTGGATACACGCTATACAACTTTTGTTCGATTTCCTTTAGATTTACCTTCAACTATGTAGTGCAAGGGCCTGTCTGATTGTATACAAATGGAAGAGTTTAGGTTTGATCTCGTGTTTATATGGTTTTGGTAAATCTAAAGGAAAAAACTTTAGAAAATTGTATAGTGTTTATCCAGCTTTAATCCTGTTTTTGAGCTGACAATGCACAGCGTTTAAAGGGAAAGTAAACCCTGACTAATCCGAAGTCTAAAGACAACAGCTAGGAGGGCTAATTGGACTCATTGAGATAACACAGGAAGTGTTGAGAATTTCTGACATGAGCAACAGATATTTTTTTGCACTTTTCAAACAGATATAAGAAAATGCTATGAAACATTTAACAGGGCAAATGAGATATTTGTGTTGTCGGGGTTTAAATATACTTTAAGCTTTAACGGAGGTCCACCCAATAATTTTTTTTTTTTTTTAAAGGCCAGCAGCTACAAATACTGCAGCTGCTGACTTTTAAAAAATGGACACTTGCCTGTCCAGCGTGCTCAGTCCTTGGATGCTGCCGCCGCCATTCTCAGTGAGGGAATCAGGAAGTGAAGCCTTGCAGAGACAGGTATCTGCACCACTTCCGGGTTCTGATCCCCGCGGGGAATCCAGCTTGTCACGTTCCTAGGAGAAAGCGGGGACCAGTGACGGTGCGCCGCGATCCTTGCGCATGCGCAGTAGGGAATCGGGCAGTGAAGCCGCAAGGCTTCACTTCCTGATAACCTCACCGAGGATGGCAGCGGAAGCAGCTGAGGACCGAGCGATTGCTTAGCCTCAGCTGCTGACATCGCGGGCGCACTGGACAGGTAAGTGTCCATTTTTTAAAAGTCAGCAGCTGCCGTATTTGTAGCTGCCGACTTTAAAAAAAAAAACAGCGGAACACCGCTTTAAAGCAGCCGCCGGCCCTTGCCGGAATGAAATCTCACGCGTGCATGCGCGGGAGTGAAGACATCGCCGCTTCAGCCAATCACAGCGCTGGAGCGGCGATACCCGGAAGACACGCCGAGGCAAGGTGACATCTCGCTCGGCGTGGACAAGGTAAGTTCTCTACACCTCGTTTTAAGGTAAGCTTTTGCCTTACAGGTGTAAAAAAAAAAAAAAAAATTGCGGGTATACAACTGCTTTAAGTATGCCATTTTGGGCTGTTCATCTCCAAGACCCCTTTCACACTGGGTGGCTTTGCAGGCATTATAACGCTAAAAATAGCGCCTGCAAAGACCTTAAACAGCCGCTGCTGTCTCGGGGCTTTCACACTGGAGCGGTGCGCTAGCTAGCAGGATGGTAAAAAAATGTCCTGCTAGCAGCATCTTTGGAGCGGTGTGTATACCGCTCCTGCCCATTGAAATCAATGGGCACCGTGGCTATACCTCTACAGAGGCACTTTGCAGTGGTTTTAACCCTTTCTCGGGCACTAGCGAGGGGGTAAAAGCGCCTCACTAGCGGCCGAATATTGCCGCAAAATTTACGGTAAAGCGCCGCTTTACCGACGATGCTGCCCCCGCCCCAGTGAAAGGGGCCTAAACATTGGCTATTTTTTTTTTTTATTGGGATTTGTATTGTATAATAGGGGAAGATGTGCTGAACATGGTACTGTATCTCATTTAATAAATTAATTTTACCTGGGAAATATATATATATATATATATATATATATATTATATATATATATATTTTTTTTATCAGTATAGATTAAGGCCTCATACACATGATAGGTTAACCAGAGGACAACGGTCTGAACGACCGTTTTCATCGGTCCAAACCGATCGTGTGTGGGCCCCATAGGTTATTTAACCTTGGGTTAAAAACATGGGAACTTGCTTTAAAATGTAACCGATGGATTGCTAACCGATAGGTCAAAACCGATCGTTGGTATGCAAAAGCATTGGTTAAAAACCCGCGCATGCTCATAATCAAGTCGACGCATGCTTGGAAGCATTGAACTTCGTTTTTTTTCAGCACGTCGTTGTGTTTTACGTCACCGCGTTCTGACACAATCGTTTTTTTTAACTGATGGTGTGTACGCACGACGGACCATCAGTCAGCTTCATAGGTTAACCAGAGGACAACGGTCCTTCAGACCGTTGTCCTCTGGTTAACCTATAGTGTGTACGAGGCCTTAGAGGAGATATTGGGGTACATGATGGTGGCCTGATCATGAGATGAGAAAAATGTTTTGTGGAAGGCATTCTTAAATGTTTTTTTTTACAGTCTTACTGTTTTTTTTTTCTTTTACAGCACTGGATACATGTCATGTAGAACCAACTGTTGAATGGCAGACTAGACCAGAAAATATTGCTGCCATTAAATCATTCACCTGGAACGTGCCAAAAACTGGAAAAACTGTAAAAGTCTTTACAAGTTCTGTAGACAGCCCTGGCCTCTTCTGGTGCCAGTTAAGCACAACAGATTTTGATGTCCTAGCAAAACAAGTTCAGGAAGCTGGAGAAAAGTCTGTCAGAGATGACCATTTTATTGCTACCATTGAGGTTGGCAGCCTCTGCAATGTCATGTACAGCGAAGACCAAAACTGGTACCGGGCTCTCGTTTCCAAAATGGAGGCCGATGTTGCTACTGTAAGGTTTGTTGACTATGGAAACGTAGAGAATGTTGTTAAAGAGGAAATTCGACAGCTTCCTACCATTCTTGCCAGGCTTCCGACCCAAGCTTTCCCATGCTGTCTTGCTGAATTTAATGTTGCTGCCGGTACATGGACTTCAGAGGGGTGTGATTATTTCTTCCAACGTGCTACAGAAGACGTACTGGAGTTGACTGTTGAAGATATACAACATGATGAAATGTGTAAAATTCCTCTGGCACTTGTAAGACTGAAATATAATGAAATGGACATTAATGAAGAAATGAAACGTTTCTGGCAAGTGGGCAAAAAAGAATACTCAAACCTTGCAGAGTCAGCATCTAGCAAACCAGACATGACTGAAGAAAGACAGACGGTGGAGGAAAAGCAGCTTGGCGCTGAAGAGTTGGACTGGCCTATTCCCAGTATGGAAGATGAAGCTGACCGTAATATGGGTATGCTTTGGCTCTTACTTTGTAATTTACCATAATGTTTATATAGTTCATGTGTATCTAAGTTCTAAGCTTTATTTATTTTGTGTGTGTATAGAACAGGAAGTAAAGGCAATGGGACATTGGTTTTAAAGTGGGTGTAAACAACACCTGCAAGACAAAGGCATAATGAGCTAGTATGCATAGCATACTAGCTCATTATGTAATACCTGGGATCGAAACCCCCACTGCAGTGCCCGACACAGCACCGGCTGGCTACATGTCGTCCCAGAGTTATTTCTGGGTATCACGGCTCCGGCGTTGTGATTGGCTGGAGGCGCGATGACGTCACTCCCGCACATGCGCGCAGGAGCCACCAGTCGTGGCATAACCTCCCTTAGAAACGGCACGATCACTGTTTTTTAAAGTGCGCCTGCGCCATTGTCGGCGCCTGTCAATATTGTAAATATGTCCTAAACTGTGGAGGTTTAGGAGATATTTTGAGCACCTACAGGTAATTAATCTAAGCTTACATGTAGGTAAAAGTGGTTGTACAGGGTGTACAACCACTTTAAACTAAACCCCCAAAAATGTAGCCACTTTATAAAATGTGCTGTATTTCTAGTGGTTCTAAAATCTAGGTGTCTTTCTTTTCTTTCTTTTTTTTTTCTTTTTTTTTTTACCCTACACCTCTCACATTCCAATGCTGTTTGCACTGGCAGCTCCGTTCTCTCTTCCTGGATTCCCAGCCTTTACTAAGAGCAGTCAAATCCTTTGAGGGGGAGCGGGGGCTGTGGTCGAGTTGTGTGCAGAGAATAGCCAAAGAAGAGCTACACTAACGCTTTGTGCAATATTTAGTAGGTACATTCCTTTCATAAAGTATTCAGACCCCCTTCACTTTTTCCAGAGTTATGTTACAGCCTCATACTACAGTTGTTTAACCACTTGAAGACCAGGCATTTTTTGGCACTTTTTGTTTGTGGATTTTTGTTTTTTGGGCTAGAAAATTTTGTTAGAACCCCAAACATATATTTTTTTTTAAAGCGAAGGCACTATAGAATAAATTGATGGATTTTTAACTTTTTAACCACTTAAGACCCGGCCCAAAATGCAGGTAAAGGACCCGGACAGTTTTTGCGATTCGGCACTGCGTCGCTTCAACTGACAATTGCGCGGTCGTGCGACATGGCTCCCAAACAAAATTGGGGTCCTTTTTTTCCCCACAAATAGAGCTTTCTTTTGGTGGTATTTGATCACCTCTGCAGTTTTTATTTTTTGCGCTATAAAGACAATTTTGAATTTTTTTTTATATTTTTTCCTTTTTGCTATAATAAATATCCCCCAAAAATATATAAATAAAACGTTTTTTTTTCCTCAGTTTAGGCCGATACGTATTCTACTACCTATTTTTGGTAAAAAAAATTGCAATAAGAGTTTATCGATTGGTTTGCGCAAAATGTATAGTGTTTACAAAATAGGGGATAGTTTTATTGCATTTTTATAAAAAAAAATTTTTTTTACTATTAATGGCGGCGATCAGCGATTTTTTTCGTGACTGCGACATTATGGCGGACACATCGGACAATTTTGACACATTTTTGGGACAATTGTCATTTTCACAGCAAAAAATGCTATAAAAATGCATTGTTTACTGTGAAAATGACAATTGCAGTTTGGGAGTTAACCACTAGGGGCTACTGAAGGGGTTAAGTGTGACCTCATATGTGTTTCTAACTGTAGGGGGGCGGGGCTGGACGTGTGACATTGATCGACCGATCACAGGACTCCAGCGGCGATCGGGTCCGCTGGTGCCGCGGTCACGGAGCTGCGGACCGGGGCGCGTGCCCGCGACCCACGGCTGGGCACTTGGAGGACGTACAGGTACGTGCTTGTGCCCAGCCTTGCCATTCTACCGACATATAGGTGCAGGAGGCGGTCCTTAAGTGGTTAATGTTGTACAGTATTTGTGCAGTGGTTTTTCAAATGCAATTTTGAGGGAAAAAATACACACTTTTTTTTATCATTTTAATGCAAAAAAACACAATACATAACCCAATATTTTTGTAAAAGATGTAGGGCCGAAACAACGAATCGATTATGAAATTAATCGATTACAATTTTCATAATCGATTAATCGGCCAGAAACATAATGGGGTTAAAAAACTAAAATTAGCCCTTTATAGTACAAAATAGCAAATCGCTACTGTAAATATTACTTTCACTGTCCCACAGTAAAAAAATGAACCCCTTACAGTAGAGATTATTTGCTCTTTTTTTACTTATTTTTGTTTTTTTTACCCCATTATGTTACTAAACGTCTCAGGCCTTGGGTCACACCTCTGTTTTTTGGTGCTTTTTGCAGAAACACACTACAGTTCATTTACATGTTTTTCTATGGGACACGTTCACATCCATGATTTTTTTTCTTCAGCTGATACGTATTTGGAAAGGGCAAGGGCTTTTTAACACAAAACTGTGCGATTTTTTTTTTTTTTGGTTCAATATACTTCAATGGAGAAGCAGCAGAAAAGCATGTACTGTGTTTTTGCAGCAATTTGTTTTTTTGTAATCTGCCCAACAACAAATTGTCCCTACATTTTTTTAAAATGCTATATTTTTTTTTTTAAGGCTATTATCCGATTAATCGAAACAATAATCGGCCAACTAATTGATTATGAAAATAATCGTTAGTTGCAGCCTTAAAAAGATGTAAATAGATACTAAACATGTCACTTTAAAATTGCACATGCCCACAATTGATGTAAATTGTAGTAATTATAGGCAACGTTTTAAAAGCCTTAACATGTTACCACTTTAGATGTACTAAGGAGGTCTGGTACTAGAATTGCTGCCCACGATCCGACATTCGTAGCGATACCCCATATGTGGGATGATCGCGTTTTGCGTGAGTGCAGGACCCACGCACGTTCAACTTGCACGGTGGGACAAGGACACTTTACTTTTTATATATATATATATATATATTTTGCACCTATTGCTTTCATTTAAAAAAAAAAAATTGTGATTGCTGTTATTGCTGTCACAAGAAATGTAAACATCCTTGTGACAGTAAGGCCCCTTTCACATGTGCGGGCCGTATGTCCGCATTTTCATCCGTCCGCTTGCGGATGAAAACGGGACATACATTGGTCCCTATGTTAATGCGGGTGTCAGCGGACGAACATCCGCTGACACCCGTAATCACCCGCCTCCGCAAATATCCGATTTTGCGGACGGAAGAAAATCCTATTTTTTCTTTCGTCTGCAGATCGGATCGGATGAACGGTCCGTGTTCATCTGACCCCCCCCCCATAGGGGAGAGCAGAGAAAAAACAGGGCGGTCCCTGCACAGTGTGCGGGGACCGCCCTGTCAGCCGACGGCTCAGCGGGGATTTTACGGAGCGATCCCCGCTGAGCTGACGGACACACGGAGGCAGATCATTACTGACCTGCCCCGTGTGAAAGGGCCCTTACTCTTTATTGAGAGATCTGGGGTCTATAAGACCCCAAATCCCTCCTTGCACTTGAAAGCTTTCAAAACACCTAGATCAGTGTTTTTGAATACTTTCAATTAAAAACAAAATTATGTCGTTAAGATGCCACTATTCCGGAAGTGGTGTCAGCACTTCCGGGTTACCATAGTGAAGACCCAATCAAAGCCGATCTCGGCTTTCTTCTGGTCTTTCCACAAATAGAGCTTTGTTTTGGTGGTATTTTATCACCTCTGCAGTTTTTGTTTATATTTTGTGCTATAACAAAAAAAAGTCAGACAATTCAAAAAAACAACCTTTTTTGTTTTTATTTTTTTTACTTTCTGCTATAAAACATACCCAATAAAAAAATGTATACAATTGAATTTCTTCAATTTACGCCAATATGTATTCTGCTACTGCTACATATTTTTGGTAAAAAAAAATCCCAATAATCATATGATTGGTTTGCGCAAATGTTCCAGTGTCTACAAGCTATGGGATTTTTCTTTATTCTTTTACTAGTAATGGCAGCGATCAGCAACTTATAGCGGGAATGCGATATTGCGGCAGACGAATCAGACACCTTTAGGGGACCAGTGACACAAATACAGTGATTAGTGCTAAAAAAATAATGCACGGTCACTCTACCGTCCCTGTCACTGACAGGGAAGGGGTACAATATATGCCTAGGTTGTGCTTACACACTGTGGGGGAGTTGCTTTCACTATAGGAAGGCAAATATCCATCTACTTTGCAGAAACCCAGGATCAAAGCCTTCCCTGCTGACCGAACGTCAGTCTGCCTTGTTTACATAGGCAGACTGCCGTTCTGCTTTTTTCCTGAATGATCGGCGAGTCCTGGTGGACAGAGTCCACCAGACCCGCTGGTTGGCTCCCACTATGTCCATTTACAGCAGGAACGGGTTGCCGGCGGAGTGTGCGCACGCCCCCTAGACCTGGAAGTGTCAGCTCACATACTAGTAGGGGTGCAACGGATCGTCACCGATCCGTGATCCGAACGGGTCACCCCGTTCGGATCGGCACCCCCCGCGATCCGCGGAGTGCTCCGGAGCCTCGGCCGTAGGAAAGTCCCCGGCTTCGGCCTAGCTCCGGAGCGGCGGCCATCTTGCTCCACCCCATGTGCTTGCCAGTGCACAGCGTTTACACTCCTCCCCGCATCACTGCGCTGACTACAGACCTGGGACCAACCGTATGCAGGCATGTGAACCTGTCTTTGAGTCACCCGAGGAGGGGGGGGACACCAGAGTGGAGTGGAGGGGGGCACCACAAGATTAGTCTTTTTTTTTTTTCTGCTGATCCGAGGATCGATCCAATCCGTGACTCCTGATCCGAGGATCGATCCGATCCGTGATTTTTTTGATCCGTTGCACCCCTACATACTAGGTACCGTATTTTCCGGCGTATAAGACGACCCCCTAATTTTCCAGGAAAATTTTGGGTTTTGGGATATACTCACTGTATAAGACTACCCCCTTCTTACTAGTCTTTCTGGAAGCTGAGGGGGAGCCAGAACCGCTGACAGAAACAGGCTTTTTCAAATCTCACTGCACTGTGCCATTACATTACTCACTGTGCCATTACATTGCATGCCCCTCACTGTGCCATCACTTGCCCCTCACTGTGCCATCACTTGCCCCTCACTGTGCCATCACTGTGCCATCACTTGCCCCTCACTGTGCCATCACTTGTTGCCCCTCACTGTGCCATCACTTGTTGCCCCCACTGTGCCATCACTTGTTGCCCCCACTGTGCCATCACTTGTTGCCCCCACTGTGCCTGAACTTGTTGCCCCCACTGTGCCTGAACTTGTTGCCCCCACTGTGCCTGAACTTGTTGCCCCCACTGTGCCTGAACTTGTTGCCCCCACTGTGCCTGAACTTGTTGCCCCCACTGTGCCTGAACTTGTTGCCCCCACTGTGCCATAACTTGTTGCCCCCACTGTGCCTGAACTTGTTGCCCCCACTGTGCCTGAACTTGTTGCCCCCACTGTGCCTGAACTTGTTGCCCCCACTGTGCCTGAACTTGTTGCCCCCACTGTGCCTGAACTTGTTGCCCCCCAGTGCAATCACTGCAAACACTCACTTTTTGATTTGAATTTGAAAGCCGCGCCTTCTCTTCAGAGTGTTCTGTGATAGGCGGAACACAAATTTTCCCAGCAGCACCTCTGTTCTGTGTTCCGCCTATCAAGGACGTCTTCTCATCTCGTCCGAGGATGAGAAGGCATCTGTTATAGGAGGAACACAGAACAGAGGCGCTGCTGGAAAAGATTTATGTTCCTCCTATCACAGAACACTCTGAGAAGGAGCGTCTTTTAAATCATTGACGCTCGCGCTCGCAGCACGGAGACTGTCACCGCCGGCAAAAAAAGTGAGCACGGAGACCGTACCCGGCGTATAAGACGACCCCCGACTTTGGATGCATGTTTTTGCATCCAGAAAGTCGTCTTATACGCCGGAAATACAGTGATTTGGCACAGAGCGACCATCCTGCGCCAGTAAATGTACATGGGAAGGTCGCTCAGTGGTTAAGCAGTGTAAAGAAGCCTCTGGTACTTCATTGTGTTTTGTATTGTGTTCTACAATAGGCTTTTTGTTGTATGATGTGTATTTAGAGGGTTTCGTTAATCTTGCTTGTCTTATGTTGTGGTCATCCACAAGGTTAAGAGGTTAAAAGAAACCTATCACAAGCATTATCATCCTTCCTGTACTTTGTTTTTAACCGACCTACAACAAGCATGTCTGTCTGCTCTCAGAACAGCTAAGTACAGTATGTGCTTGATAACACTTTCCTGACCACATTTTAGTCAGAAGACTGCTACAGCGCGGTTGTCTAGTTCTGGGTGGGCATCCATGGTAAGTAGGCTTGGTTTTGCCCTGGGCATTCCCCAGGTTTTTGTTGTTATCCATGGAAGTCCTCCAAAACCTGCCCCCTGTGGTGTGCATCGGGCGCACTCTTGTGACCACTGTGTCCTTCGGGCACAGCTAATCGCAGATTGCGGTAAAGGGTCAATCACAGCAGCCCTTTACCATGTGATCAGCTGTGTCCAATCACAGCTGGTCGATTGTTGGCAGTTCTTTCCGCCCACGCTGTGTCTGTGTGAGAAAAGTGCAGCGCTACCATGAAATAATTAACCACTTCCATACCAGGCACTTGCGCACCTTCCCGCCCAAGCCAATTTTCAGCTTTCACCACTGTCGCACTTTGAATGGCAATTGCGCGGTCGTGCGACATGGCTCCCAAACAAAATTGGCGTCCTTTTTTTCCCACCAATAGAGCTTTCTTTTGGTGGTATTTGATCACCTCTGCGATTTTTTTTTTTTTTTTGCGCAACAACTAAAAAAGACTGAACATTTTGAAAAAAAATTACGTTTTTATTTTTTTCTGTAAATTTTTTTGTAAAGTACGTTTTCTCTTTCAATTACGGGCACTGATATGGCGGCACTGATGGGCACAGATGAGATGGCACTGATGGACATCGATGAGGTGGTACTGACGGGCACAGATGAGGTGGCACTGATGGACATCGATGAGGTGGTACTGACGGGCACAGATGAGGTGGCACTGATGGGCACACATAGGCGGCACTGATGGGCACACATAGGCGGCACTGATGGGCACACATAGGCGGCACTGGGCACTCATGGGCGGCACTTATGGGTGGCACTGATGGATACTTATGGGTGGCACAGATGGGCACTGATAGGTGGGCACTGGGCACGGATGGTCACTGTGGGGTGGCACGGATGGGCACTGTGGGGTGGCACGGATGGACACTGTGGGGTGGCACGGATGGACACTGTGGGGTGGCACTGATGGACACTGTGGGGTGGCACTGATGGACACTGGGGTGGCAGCACTGATTTACTCATATTGCCAGTCAGTGCCCATTTGTGGGCACTGATTGGCATCTTTTTTTTTTTTAAATGCTTTATTTTTATTTTTTTGCAGACTTTTTTTTTTTTGTTTTGCCCTTCCCTGGTGGGCTTCCTTGGTGGTCCATGTGGCGATCCGAGGGGGGGCTGCGCTGATAAACAATCAGCGCGAACCCCCCCTGTCAGGAGAGCCGCCGATCGGCTCTCCTCTACTCGCGTCTGTCAGACGCGAGTGAGGAAGAGCCATCAACGGCTCTTCCTGTTTACATCGTGATCAGCCGTGATTCGACACGGCTGATTACGTGGTAAAGAGTCTCTGTGAGAGACTCTTTACCGAGATCGGAGATGCAGGGTGTCAGACTGACACCCCGCATCACCGGTCGCCGCGCTGCGCGCCCCGCGGCATGAAATCCTGCAGGACGTCCATGGACGTCCTGTCAGGATTGTGTAACCACTTCCCGGACGTAAATCGGCCATAGGCCGGGCGGGAAGTGGTTAAATAAACAGTGTCCAAATAAGTATGGTCTTCAAAGTATTGAAAAGAAGGACCTCCACCAAGATTTCAGTGTGCAGACATGGAAACACACCACACCCTGTGCAGTCAAACTGCTTACCAGAAAGACATCATTATGAGCATATAAGATCAAATAATGCAGGGGTCAATGGCAGTCACACCTCCAATCGGATGTATAGATGGAAGGCGATAATCCACAGATAACATCAAGGATAAGAAGCATCCAAAGCTCATAAGGTTCCAAAGGTATATATTGCGTTCATCAGCAAAAAGGTTTCCCAGAAAATGCAGAGAGGAAACGACAATAGTGAAGCCCGTAGGTAAAAGCAACACACCATTTTTTTTTGTATTGTACTTACAGAAATGAACAGGTTTTTTGTATTTTTATTTTTTTATATATATATATATATATATATACTATAGTAACCACCATTTTTTGACTGATCGTGCATTTAAGATTGTGGATTTATTTGACCAGATATTTATGGGTGTGACTTTTTGTCCCTATTTAACCACCAGTTAGAAAAGTGGACAACATTTCTTCGCACCATTGGAAGAAATAGATGCAGGGAATTGAGGGATTTGCCTGTGATTACTAATTTATGGACACGAGGATTATATAAAACAGTATTGTTTTATTTCTAAGTGGGTTCTGAAGTCAGAATGGAGCGTTGGTATGTTTTTAATCATACAGGTTGGTTTACTTGCCCTAATAGACACATCTGTTGTCCAGACCAAAGAAGGCATTTTTGCTCTGCCTCTTGTAACATGTAGAACTTGTTACATTTTTTTAATTTATTGTTTTTTATGATATATTACCCTAGGTTTCGATCCATTGAATACAGAGGAGACTGAAGATGACACAGGGGATTCATCACCAAGGGATCTTCGACAAATGGAAAATGAAGAAGGTATTACTCTATGTTCTGGCTATAGCAAGAGGTACACATAATCCTATTCTTAGAGCAGATAATTGGTAGTGCACTTGCCCTGGGGTGCAGATAGTTTGGTAGTACAATACCCCTCAGGTGCAGATACTTAGTAGCACTCTAGCCCTGAAGTAAAGATACTTGGTTAGCCCTGGTGTGCATATACTTGGTAGTAGGGTTGCACGGATACTGGTATCGGTGTCAATACCGAGCACTTGTACCCTAGCCCCGGGGGGCAGATACTTGGTAGTACCCTAGCCCCGGGGGGCAGATACTTGGTAGTACCCTAGCTCCCGGGGGGCAGAATCTTTGTTAGTACCCTAGCTCCCGGGGGGCAGAATCTTTGTTAGTACCCTAGCCCCGGGCGGCAGATACTTGGTAGTACCCTAGCCCCGGGGGGCAGAATCTTTGTTAGTACCCTAGCCCCGGGCGGCAGATACTTGGTAGTACCCTAGCCCCGGGGGACAGATACTTGGTAGTACCCTAGCCCCTGGGGGCAGACACTTGGTAGTACCCTAGCCCCTGGGGGCAGACACTTGGTAGTACCCTAGCCCCTGGGGGCAGACACTTGGTAGTACCCTAGCCCCTGGGGGCAGACACTTGGTAGTACCCTAGCCCCTGGGGGCAGACACTTGGTAGTACCCTAGCCCCCGGGGGGCAGACACTTGGTAGTACCCTAGCCCCTTGGGGGCAGACACTTGGTAGTACCCTAGCCCCTTGGGGGCAGACACTTGGTAGTACCCTAGCCCCTTGGGGGCAGACACTTGGTAGTACCCTAGCCCCTTGGGGGCAGACACTTGGTAGTACCCTAGCCCCTTGGGGGCAGACACTTGGTAGTAGCCTAGCCCCTTGGGGGCAGACACTTGGTAGTAGCCTAGCCCCTTGGGGGCAGACACTTGGTAGTAGCCTAGCCCCTTGGGGGCAGACACTTGGTAGTAGCCTAGCCCCTTGGGGGCAGACACTTGGTAGTAGCCTAGCCCCTTGGGGGCAGACACTTGGTAGTAGCCTAGCCCCTTGGGGGCAGACACTTGGTAGTACCCTAGCCCCTTGGGGGCAGACACTTGGTAGTACCCTAGCCCCTTGGGGGCAGACACTTGGTAGTACCCTAGCCCCTTGGGGGCAGACACTTGGTAGTACCCTAGCCCCTTGGGGGCAGACACTTGGTAGTACCCTAGCCCCTTGGGGGCAGACACTTGGTAGTACCCTAGCCCCTTGGGGGCAGACACTTGGTAGTACCCTAGCCCCTTGGGGGCAGACACTTGGTAGTACCCTAGCCCCTTGGGGGCAGACACTTGGTAGTACCCTAGCCCCGGGGGGCAGATACTTGATTAGCCCTGGCGTGCATATACTTGGTAGTAGGGTTGCACGGATACTGGTATCGGTGCCAATACCGAGCACTTGTACTCGCGCCCCCCGGGGGGCAAATACTTGGTAGTACCCTAGCCCCGGGGGGCAGATACTTGGTAGTACCCTAGCCCCGGGGGTCAGATACTTGGTAGTACCCTAGCCCTGGAGGTCAGATACTTGGTAGTACCCAAGCCCTGGGGGTCAGATACTTGGTTAGCCCTGGCGTGCATATACTTGGTAGTAGGGTTGCACGGATACTGGTATCGGTGCCAATACCGAGCACTTGTACTCGTGCCCTTTGGAGGCAGATACTTGGTAGTACCCTAGCCCTGTGGGGGCAGATACTTTGTAGTAGACTAGCCCTGGGGGGAAGATACTTGGTAGTAGACTAGCTCTGTGGGGGCAGATACTTGGTAATAGACAAACCCTGGGGGGCAGATGGAAGTACACATTTTCTTGCATGTAGATTCTTGGCAGTACGTATACTCTACAGTTCATTTTGTTGGTGATGTACATATTTTGGGTCTAGGTCTTGATAAAATCCATAGAAGGGGTTCTGTACAATATTTTAAATACTAAGGCTCCGTTTGCTCCCGTGTAACCTTTTTATTTAATTATTTCAGTAAAATAATACCTTGCCTTGAAGGTCCCTGTTTCAGGCATGTCCTGTTATTGGACAACAACTTCCCATGTCTCCTGCTTTGTTACTGTCACACGTCCTCCTGAGAGCGACTACTAAGGGCACTTTCACACTGGGGCGTTTTTCGGCCAATACCCCCCCCCCCCCGCGCGCTAGTGTGCGAATAAAAGAGCCCACAAAGTGACACTGCCAAGGCGCCGCCCATTCATTTCAATGGGCAGGGGCGCTTTGGGAGCGTTGTGTACATGCTGGGCTTAATCTGGTTTGGATCAGGAACTTTCTGTGGATCCTCTATGGACTCCAATCCCTTCAGATGGAAGAATCGTTCAGACCAGTTTCAGTCTGCAGCCATTAAATCCACATCTGAGACATTGGGGGTTATTTACGAAAAAGAAAAATCTACTTTGCACTACATTGCACTGAAATTGCACTGGGAGTGCAGTCGCTGATATCCGAGGGGGACATGCAAAGAAAAAAATACTGCATTTTAGCTTGCACATGATTGGATAATAAAATCAGCAGAGGTTCCCCTTATTTCAGATATACCTCTCAGATTTATAGTGACTGCACTTCCAAGTGCACTTTTAGTGCAATTTCAAGTGCACTGTGCACTTGTAGTGCAAAGTTGATTTGCCTTTCGTAAATAACTAGAGGTCGACCGATATATCGGCCGATATGTGGCGTTTTTTAATTAATCGGCATGGGCCGATTTGTGCTTTAAAAAAACGATTTAAACTTCAGCACCGCGACTTGCAAAAAGCTTCTGTAATAGAAGTCAATGCAAGTTGCCTGAAGTTTGCCTTAGAAGACCTCTCTCTCTCCTGGGCAGCTTGCCAAGTTTTGAGAAAAGATATACAATGTTGCTACTTATCAATGAACTGAACTCCGTGTAGGAGAATTCTCAGTTTAACCAATTAAAGGGTCACTAAAGGAATTTTTTTTTTTAGCTAAATAGCTTCCTTTACCTTGCTGCAGTCCTGGTTTCATGTCCTCATTGTTCGTTTTTGCTTTCATGTTGCTGTAAATCCTCTCTGTTCTGGACACTCCCTGGTTGCCTGTTTCCTGATAACCACAGTACTGGGAGATTTCTCACGGTGGTCACTAATCAAGGAGCTGTGTGTAAAACGAAACTGGATTGGTGCTGAGGAGTTTTAGACAAAGTATCACTGCTCTCTATTGGCTGACTGCCCTCTAGTGGCTCTCTGTACATCAGAGAACCAGCAAACAACAGCAAAAACGAAACTACACTGCAGGCACATTATATGATTGTTTTTTTATCTATTTTTAATCATTTTTAAAAGGAATCAGTTAACTATTATGTCTCTATGCCCTGTAAACAGTCATTTCAGCTAAAAATTTTTTTTCCTTTAGTGACCCTTTAAAGGCTAAGGCCCCATGCACACGAGAAGCAAATGCAAACTCATCTAAACAAGTTTTCAAACGCAAAACCCGGCGTTTAAAACGCCCGTTTTTGCCGCGAATTTCACGGCGTTTTACCGCGTTTTACCGCGTTTGCGTTTATAAGCATTTGGTTAAGAAACATCATAAGACCCTCCCTAAGCTCAAAAAACAATATTATTTAACCATTTCAGCTATTTTGTGAGACCAGAGCAGCTGAGAGAGCAGCAGTGTACGTGTATTTAGCGTGTCACTTGCCACGTCACCTGGCCACGTCACCTGCCACGTCACCTGGCCACATCACCTGCCACGTCACCTGGCCACGTCACCTGCCACAAGTTGTGGATTGTCCACTGGCCACGTCGCCTGCCACATCAACTGGCCACGTCACCTGCCAAGTTGTGAATTGTCCACTTGCCACATCACCTGGCTACGCCACCTGCCACAAGTTGTGGATTGTCCACTGGCCACGTCACCTGGCTATGTCACCTGGCCACGTCACCTGGCCACGTCACCTGCCACAAGTTGTGGATTGTCCACTGGCCACGCCACCTGCCACGTCACCTGCCATGTCACCTGCCACAAGTTGTGGATTGTCCACTTGCCATGTCACCTGGCCACGTCACCTGGCCACATCACCTGCCACGTCACCTGGCCACGTCACCTGCCACAAGTTGTGGATTGTCCACTGGCCACGTCACCTGCCACATCAACTGGCTACGTCACCTGCCAAGTTGTGAATTGTCCACTTGCCACGTCACCTGGCCACGCCACCTGCCACAAGCTGTGGATTGTCCACTGGCCAAGTCACCTGCCACGTCACCTGGCCACGTCACCTGCCACAAGTTGTGGATTGTCCACTGGCCACGCCACCTGCCACGTCAACTGGCCACGTCACCTGCCACAAGTTGTGGATTGTCCACTGGCCACGTCACCTGCCACGTCAACTGGCCAGGTCACCTGCCACAAGTTGTGGATTGTCCACTGGCCACGTCACCAAGCCACGTCACCTGCCATGTCACCTGGCCACGTCACCTGCCACAAGTTGTGGATTGTCCACTTGCCATGTCACCTGGCTACGTCGCCTGGCCACATCACCTGCCACGTCACCTGGCCACGTCACCTACCACAAGTTGTGGATTGTACACTTGCCACGTCACCTGGCCATGTCACCTGCCACATCACCTGGCCACGTCACCTACAACAAGTTGTGGGTTGTCCACTTGCCACGTCACCTGGCCATGTCACCTGCCACAAGTTGTGGATTGTCCACTGGCCACGTCACCTGCCACAAGTTGTGGATTGTCCACAATGCAATGCAAGCAATTACATTTATGTTTTTTTTATGGTTTTTCATCATTTGCCATCATTTTTGAGATTTCTAATGTAAAAAAATAGGTCACCTTTAAAAACGCCTATAAACGAAATCGCGGCAAAACGCCGGTACCGCGATTTGCCGCGATTTGCGTCTAAAACGCAAAAGCTGAATGCTTCTGAACCCAAAATTTTGGGTTTGGAAAAATGGCCCTAAACCCAACTGCTTTGAAACGCCAAAAAACGTGATTGTGTGCATGGACACATAGACACATTAAATGTGTTCAGGGGCAGTTGAAAAAAATGCCCAAATGCCTCTGAACTCGAGTTTAGCAGCGTCTCGTGTGCATGGGGCCTAAATCTTGTTTGACACTTGATGCTTACAAGTAAAAATCCTGTATTTTCTGCTAGAAAATTACTTGGAACCCCCAAACATTATATATTTTTTTTAGCAGAGACCCTAGGAAATAAAATAGCAATTGCTGAAATATTTAATGTTACACGGTATTTGCGCAGCGGTTTTTCAAACACTTTTTTTGGGAAAAAATATACTTTAACAAATAAAATAAAAAATAACTAAACAGTGAAGTTAGCCCATATTTTTTTTTTCGTACAAAATTTTTCATTACCAGTTTTTGCGTATTGCATTTTATATACACTAAAAAAATGGGTGGAACTCCGCTTTAAGGCTGCAACTAACGATTATTTTCATTATTGTTTTGATTTATCGGATAATGGCCTTAAAAAAAATTGCATTTTTGTAATTTTTTTGGGGCCAATTTTTTTTTGGCAGATTACAAAACACAAATTGCTGCAAAAACACATTACATGCTTTTCTGCAGCTTCTCCATTGAAGTATATTAAACCAGAAAAAAAAAAAAAATAGCACCGTTTTGCATTAAAAACTCCTTGCCCTTTCCAAAAATGCAGCAGCTGAAAAAAAATCATGGATGTGAACGTGTCCCATAGGAAAACATGTAAATAAACTGTAGTGTGTTTCTGCAAAAAGCACCAAAAAACAGAGGTGTGACCCAGGCCTGAGATGTTTAGTAACATAATGGGGGTAAAAAAACAAAAATAAGTACAAAAAGAGCAAATAATCGCTACAGTTTTTTTACTGTGAGATAGTGAAAGTAATAATTACAGTAGCGATTTGCTTTTTTGTACTATAAAGGGCTAATTTTTTTTTTTTTAACCCCATTATGTTAATGGCCGATTAATCGATTATGAAAATTTTAATCGATTTAATTTCATAATCGATTAGTTGTCGAATAATCGATTAGTTTCGGCTCTACTCTGCTTTAAGGTCTACTTTCTAGTTTTGCTATTGCACGGTTCTTTTGTCTGTACCAATGTGTGGGGACCCTGGATAAGGTGCTAGACTGCAAAATATTTGTATTAGAAGTATTTGTTCTGCATGGTCTTTGAGGGACATCTGTTTGGATTGTTTCTGGATATCATTTATCTATTGTACTGCTGAAGGCAAGAGGACCCATTTTCCTCAGCAAGAGAAACTTAATATAGCCTTCCCCGATCTTACAAAAATGTGGTGTGTTTTTTTTTATTTAATTTTTTTCACATTGAGACCCTCCAAGCATCTCTGACACTTGAGGGCAGAAGGTAATTTTCCTGGGCTTCTTGGTTATTCACCTTCAACCTGTCATTTCTCCAGTTCCTGTGGTGGAGTAGTTTCAGGATTATTATTTGTTTTCTCCAACTTCACCATTCCCATACAAAAAGCATTTATTTTAATGCACAAATTCTGCATGGAATCCACCATATGTCATCGCTTTCCCTTCACCAGGGGCACTTTCTGATCTGCATGTCTTCATCTTTCCATCACATCGGTTTCCTAAATTTAGCTGTGTCCTCCTACATTGAGTTTGTGGCCCTGACTTCAGCTTCTTGTCTGCACCTCCGGTGTTAATCAAAGTGTTAGTCCTAGTAATAGCGCTGTTGTGCTCATTCCCATTGATTCATTCATTGCCATTGATGGATACTTACACAACCTCCTCTTAAGGGAACTTTTGGCACAGGCTTTTGTCTTGACAATGTGGCCTTGACTGTCCAGCAATTGCAGTGGTTCGGGTAGATCTTGAACCTTCAGAAAAGGTTGCTGGAAAAAACTAATCATAAGAAAGGTCTGGGTTAAGTCTTGGCTACAATTTAGGTCACAGTGGTTCTTTAAAGAGGAAAAGCTTCAGATTTTCTGTTTTTAGGTTCAAGCTTTTCAGTCTAGGACTGCTTGTGTCTCTGCTCTTGCATGATGGCTTCTGGACCTGATAGTAGGCTCCTTCAAGGGCAGTTCCATTTGCACAGTTTTACCCCAGACCTCTACAAGGCTGTTTCCTAACCTCCCATGGGACAAGTCAATCCGATCCCAGGACAGATTAATTTGGCATGTAGAACCAGGCCTTACCTGGTCTGGTGGCTTACGCAGCTGGCTTTGGTAGCAGAAGTCCTGCGTTCCCATATTGTAGATCGGGGTGCCCAACCAGTGGCCCGCGACCGCCTGCTCTGGAATAGCGGGTTGACATAAGCCAATGCTTCATGGATAGCGCCAACTCCTGTCACAGGTGTTGATACCAAATGCACTCTGCCTGGGACAGCAACAGCTGGCGATACCTGAATGGAAGACTGTTATTAAAGGTAAGTTTTTATTTTTTTTGAAGAACTTTCATTCAATATTTTTTTATTGTAGTTTTCAGGAAGAACAGAAAAAAAAGGAGGGGTTAAACAATCAACCATACAGTAGGACATATGAAGTAGGGTCATTATATGGTTACAACTGAAAGAACAATTATAATAAACATATGTAAACCTTGCAATCTATTTCAAGGTTCAATGGTTAGGAAAATCATCTGATACCCTCAGACACCCCATTTGGGAACAAGTTGTGTCGTGAGGGGAAGACGATTCAGCTAACATTTTAATCTCTGATTTAATATATTTTTATTAAAGATTGAATAATATTAGTCTGGATGCAAGTGAAATTACAATACAAAAAAAAGGTACACATCCCAGGGAAGAAAATAACTTAAAAAAAATCAAAATGAATATATAAATAAATAATAAAACACAGATAATAAAATTACAATCATCAAGTCGGAATTCATGTATATTTATCTAAACCATTTCAATAGTCAGACCTAAGGATCATGGAGTTTGGAGGTATTTAATCCATGGGGACCATACCTTGTCGAATCTTGTTTGTTTGTCTTTAAGGATGCTGGTCAATTATTAACCACTTGCTTACTGGGCACATAAACCCCCTTCGTACCCAGGCGAAATTTCAGCTTCCGACACTGCGTTGCTTTAACTGACATTTGCGCGGTCGTGCAACGTGGCTCCCAAACAAAATTGACGTCCTTTTTTCCCCACAAATAGAGCTTTCTTTTGGTGGTATTTGAACACCTCTGCTGTTTTTATTTTTTGCGCTATAAACAAAAAAAAGCGACAATTTAAAAAAAATATATATATTTTTTACTTGTTGCTATGATAAATATCCCAATTTTTTTTTTAAAAAAACTATTTTTTTCTCAGTTAAGGCCGATAAGTATTTTTCGACGTATTTTTGTAAAAAAAAAAAAAAAAAATCGCAATAAGCGACTGGTTTGTGCCTACAAAGTTATAGCGCCTACAAAATAGGGGACAGAATTATGATTTTTTTTATTTTTTTTACTAGTAATGGCGGCGATCTGCGATTTTTATTGGGACTGCGATATTGCGACTGACGTATCGGACACTTTTGACACAAATTTGGGACCATTCACATTTATACAGCGATCAGTGCTATAAAAATGCACTAATTACTGTATAAATGTGACTGGCGGTGAAGGGGTTAACACTAGGGGGTGAGGAAGGGGTTAAATGTGTATCCTAGGTGTGTTCTAACTGTGTGGGGGGAGAGGGGTGACTGGGGGAGGTGACCGATGCGGTGTCCCTATGTACAAGGGACACACATTGTTCTCCTCTCCTCTGACAGCACGTGGAGCTCTGTGTTTACACACAGAGCTCCACGTCCCTGCTGTGTTCCCGACGATCGCGTGTACCCGGCGGACATCGTGGCGGCCAGGTACACGCTTAGACTTCTCAGCGATGCGCCGGGACAGTGTTTACCCGCTGCGCGCCCCCCAGAGGCGCGCGCGGGTAATGCACTTTAAATGACGTCCAAAGACGTCCAGTTGGCACCTGAGAGCCGCGCTGTTGATGTCTTTTGTCAAAAGCGCGGGTCTCAAGTGGTTAAAGGTAAGTTTAATACTAAAATCAGTGAGTATGTATGTGTGTGTGTGTGTGTGTGTGTGTGTATATATATATATATATATATATATATATATATATATATATATATATATATATATATATATATATATATATATATAATTAGGGCTGTTACTGATCAACATTTTTGTGTTTGATTAATCGTTTTTTTTTTTTTTATTTTTTTTTTCGATTAATCGACTAATTTCGATTAATTATAACGCACATACAGATCCAACTACTTTTAGCTGATCTCCTTGCAGGCTGATTCCCAGTGCAGCTACCAACCACTGGAAAAATGGATAGCAGGATACAAAAAACACACAAAGGCAGCGCTCGATGGGAATAGCATTAAAACTTTTATAGTCTTCAAGTAGGTAACAAAATAAATATTGCACTGGAGATAAAATCGATGTAGCTACATAAACTGTAAAAATGGTGCGAGTAATACCAAACGGTAACAAAAGCAGTCATAAAAACATGTAGCTAAGTATGATACTGGTATAAAAATGTGTACAACGATGCCACTGCTGAATCCAGATGAGGAGAAGTGAACATCAGTCCGTTGGCATGTAGATGTCCTGTGAAGGGAACTATCACAACTCCCAGTGGATGGCTGTAGAATCCCAGGTTAATAGAGGGAAGTGATAGGGGGAAGTGTAACAGCCCTTGCGTGTGGCAGATAGTAAGGTCCCGCCGGCATGCAGATATAAAGGCACAGCAAAGGAGCCCTTCAGATGGACACGGCAAGTCGTGACGTCACCGGATCTCCGACAGAACTCCCTGAAGCCGGCGGAGAGGTGAGTACAAATCAAAATAATTTTGATCGATCACAAAAATTAAAGATTAATCGATGAATTAATAGTTAATTTCCACAGCCCTAATATATATATATATATATATATATATATATATATCCCACATAAATCGGCCAACATATATTACAACAGTAATGTTTTCAGTTTCTTTGTTATTTTGAGAAAGTCGAATTATAGATCCATTCCATATCGCAGGATCACACTTCAAAAGTAGCCTTTACTGGGAAAATGCATAGGTTGCTAGTAGTAGACTGTCCTTTGCACCTGAACCTGTATAGGATAAGCTTATTTTTCGTTGAGGCTGAGACCTACTGTGATCGTTTTTCTTAAAATGTCAATAACAAACAGACACAATGTACAGTTTGAGCTATGATGGCAAATGAGGTACGTATGGTATGGCTGAAGTGCAGCAGGTTAACATTTTTTATTGGTTTATGCTTTCAGGAATAAGTGAGGAAGAGGGTGATCAGGGTATTGAGCATCTTGTGGAAAGCAAAGACGACCAAGCTTACGAAAGACTTGTGGAAACCATTACTCACAAAGATACCCTAGCTGGAGATGTTTTTGAAACTGGCTATGAATGTCATGGTGGACTACTTGTATCATATAGCAGCAGCCTGGAATATGACGATGACTATACTAAACATGAATGTCTAGCTAAAGAGGAATTTGAAACGGAAGAGTCTGCAACTTACAAAGCTGTCATAGAAAGTAAAGAGCCAATAGATGATACCTTACAAGATCCAACACCTGAACATGTCCACAAAAGTGAAGACACTGAAAAAAGCAAAGTTTTTGTCTTGCCAAATGAAAAGGACACCTTGGAACGTGAAAAACATTCAGCTTGCGCATGTGTTGAAAACCAAGTGCTTGAAATTAATGAGGATGCAACTATGCAAATTCTAGCTACTGGAGTCCTTGCTGAAAGTGAGAATGAAGATGCAACCAATGTGGACACTGTGGAGGCTGTAGTGGGTGAAGTTGAGAAAAGTGAAGAGGCTTCTGTGGACAGTGTGGATGCTTTAGAGTTCAGTGACACTGGTGTATGTGAGGCGGTTGAGGCCATTACTTACATGAACGAAGAAGACTTTTTAGCTGTTGGTGAACATCAAGAGTTTGAAGCTATCACATTTGTGGACCATGTAGAGCCCATAGCTATTAGTGAACATGTTGAGGAATTCACTTATGTTGACAGTACAGATGCTTTAGCAATTGGTGAACGTGAAGTTATCACTTTTATGGACAGTGTGGAGTCTATAACTGTTGGTGACATTGGTGAATGTCAGGAGGTTGAGGCTATGACTCACGTGGACAGTGTAGAGGCAATGTTTGTTGGCATTGATATGAATTACGACTTTGACGCTATCACTTATGTGGATATGATGGAGGCTGTAGCTGTAAGTGAGGACATAGTAGAGCCTGTAGTTCTTCAATATGAAGAGGTTGAGGACATAGTAGAGCCTGTAGAAATTGGTGACTATGCTGAGGTTAAGGACATGGTAGAACCTTTAGTTATTGGTGACGATGCTGAGGTTAAGGACATAGTAGAACCTTTAGTTATTGGTGACGATGCTGAGGTTAAGGACATGGTAGAACCTTTAGTTATTGGTGACGATGCTGAGGTTAAGGACATGGTAGAACCTTTAGTTATTGGTGACGATGCTGAGGTTAAGGACATAGTAGAACCTTTAGTTATTGGTGACGATGCTGAGATTAAGGACATAGTAGAACCTTTAGTTATTGGTGACTACGAAGAGGTTGAGAACAGAGTAGAGCCTATAGTTATTGGGGAATATGAAGAGGTTGATGACATAGTAGAGCCTGTAGTTATTGTTGACTATGAGGAGCTTGAGGACAGAGTAGAGCCTGTAATTACTGGTGAATGTGAAGAGGTTGAGGTTGCCACTTTTGTGGACAGTGTAGAGGCTGTAACTACTGGTGACATTACGGAATGTGAGAAGGTTGAAGCTGTCGCTTATGATGGCAGTGTAAAGGCTGTTGGTGACATTTGTGAACATGTAGGAGTTAAAGATATCATTTATGTGGACATGGTTGAGGCTGTAGCTGTAAGAAGCACTAATGAAAGTGAAGAGGTGGAGGCTGTGTCTCACATGAACTGTGTAGAGCATGCAGCTGTTGGTGACATTGAATGTATAGAGGTAGAGGCTGATCATTTTTCAGACATTGATGAAATTAAAGAAAATGAGACTATCAATTACATGGACAGTGCAGAGCCTGAAGCTGGTAACACTGATGACAATGAAGAGGTTAAGAATTTTACTTATGTGACCAGTGAAGTAGCAGTGGTTGTTCCTGACACTGGTGAACCTCAATCGTCTAAAGCTTTCACTTCTGTGGACAATGCTGTAGCAGTTCCTGACATTGGTGAAAGTAAAAACTCTGGGGGTGATATTATCAATACAGCTGTGGAATCTCTGGTTGTATCTAGCCAAGTTACTGTAGAATCTGAAAGAGCTCTAGTGGGAGATGACCAGTTACAAAGAGATGATGATGCTACTGGGGAAAGTATTGTAAAAAGTGAAGAAACTGTTGAGGATGAAGAGACTGTAGTGAGCTCAGGCATAGTAGAGGAGGTTTTCAAAACGGAAGACTTCATAGGAA
This sequence comes from Rana temporaria, assembly GCF_905171775.1. Classification (NCBI taxonomy): domain Eukaryota; kingdom Metazoa; phylum Chordata; class Amphibia; order Anura; family Ranidae; genus Rana; species Rana temporaria. The sequence continues at coordinate 59,805,834 of NC_053492.1, forward strand.
TTACAAAGCTTGTGAGAAGTGAAGACTGTAGGCCTAGTGAGGACACAATGGAATGTGAAGACACTTTGGGTTCTCGAGATGTCACAGAGACTTTGGAAGCCAAACAATTTGGGAACCAAGTTTGGGAACGTGTAATTGATGTATCGAATGAAGACCTGAGAGAGAGTACTATTCCTGAGATTACCAGAGGTGTGTCATTACAGCACAGGGGTCGGCAGTTTCAAGAACAAGGTATTTGAAATGCTTATCTTTTGATGCATATTTTTGTCCCCATGTAAAAACTTAAAATTAAGCTCTTCCTTCCTTCCTTTTTAATTTTTTTTTTTTTAGGAGTTTTTACACTTTAGTGCCGGTTCACAATTTGTTAATAACGAATGCGATGCGTTGGAACACAAACTAGATTCGCATGTCATCCAAAAAGTAATAATTTTCAAAGATGGTGGTTCGCATCAATGCGTTGCAATTCCTCGCCGAATGTGATGCAATGAAAAAAAGGGTCTTGTGCGAGTTTAAAGCGTTGCGAATTTAGTCTCCATAGAGATCAATGTAAATCGTTCTGGAATCGCATTTGATGGTTCACATGTGTGCGAATTCCACCACACTATTCTCCACAAAAAACAGGAAGTGAACACCCTTTTTTTTTTTTTCTTTTTTTTTTACATTTTGATTCCATTGGCTAGAACATTAATCGCAGCTATGTCCTACTTTTGAAATTTGCATTCAAATCGCAATAAAAACATGGTAAATTCACACCTCAGAATGGACTGAAAAAAAGGAACAAATTCACAGCGCAGCAGTGTGAACTGGCACTTACTGATAGTTTTATTCAATTGAATGTAAATATTTTGATAACTAGGGTATACAATGCACTAAGAGCCGGTTCACACACAGGCGGCACGACTTTGGGGGCGACTCGACAAGGCGATCTCAAGGCGACTTGAGAGGCAACTTGCAAAATGACTTCAGTATTGAAGTCAATGCAAGTCGCCCCCAAAGTCGTACAGGAACCTTTTTCTAAGTTGGAGTGACTTGCGTCGCTCCTATTAGAACGGTTCCATTGACTACTGTGGACTGCGACTTGTCAGGCGGCTGAGTCGCCTGACAGGTCGCCCCTGTGTGAACCGGCTCTTACTGCAGGATTTGGAAGTATTGCAATGTTTTTCCCTTGTTCCCTTGATGTTTACCAAAAGGAGCATCTTGCTATTATAATGTGTCCTAAATGGACCTGGTAGGTAGTTTTTGACCATATTGAGAGCTCTTCATCATTCTGTGCACTGTTTGCATGCTTTGCCTTACAGGAATCCATATAGTACAAAGTCCTTCTGTTGCTTATTTTGGTATTTTCTGTTTTCTTGTGCATAAATAACCCTTTCTTCAGACTGTCCTGGAGAAGTGGAAGGATGCTGTGTTGGCGAGGATTCAGAATATGCTTCTTCACACACTTTAGAACATCAAGGTAGGTGCTGGACTGAATAATTGGACTGTTATGCCGCGTACACACGATCGGAAAATCCGACAACCGTGGATTTTTTTCCGACGGAATGTTGGCTTAAACTTGTCTTGCATACACACAGTCACACCAAATTCCGACCGTCAAGAACGCTGTGACATACAACACTACAACGAGCCGAGAAAAATTAAGTTCAATGATTCCGAGCATGCGTCTAATTGATTCAGAACATGCATGGTTTTTGGTCCGTCGGAATTGCATACAGACGATCGGAATTTCCTCCAAGAACTTTTCTTGTCGGAAAATTTGAGAACCAGCGCTCAAATGTTTCTTGCCGGAAATTCCGACAGAAGAAGGTTCATGGAGCCTACACACGATCGGAATTTTCGACCAAAAGCTCACATTAAACTTTTCTTGTCGGAGTTTCCGATCGTGTGCGCACGGCATTAGTGTTAAGCTGGCCAAGCAGGGACCTGCCGAGTTTCGATGTGTGGGCAGGTTCCTTGTTACACAAGTTGATTTATCGATTAGCCTGTTTGGTTTTTGGCAAATGATCAGTGCTGACAGCTATAGCTGGCAACGCTGAACATTATATTTTGACAGTGGGGAAGTATCCCTGCCATCAGAATACATAAGCTCAGCAGGAAGGATTCCCCCTTGCTGCTATATCCAGTTGTCGACCGATTTGTTTGTGTCCCTACAGTTCATCGAAACAACGTTTCATTCCTCCATAAAGTGATGAAATCATAAAGGGGTTCTCTTGTGTATAAGCATGCCTTTTGGTATGTCATAGAGTAATGCAAAGAAAGTGTGATTGCTGTGTTTATTGCTTATTGTACGAAGATATTCTAAAATGGCCTGGACAGATTTGCTGTTACCCATAGAAAAGATGATAAATAAATGGATCACCATGATGTAGTTAGTATCACACATATCTGCAATCTTGTAATCAGTCCATCAGCCTAGTTAAATGAAGAAAAATTGTTATTCTGCTGTTTGGTAACATCATGGACCAGAAACAAGAGACTGGCCTTGGGGGTTTAGAATTTGTGTTGTTGTTTGAGATCAGCGTATCGAACATAAAGGCTACAAGACCATCTCCAAGCAGCTTTATATTTCTGAAAATATGGAGACGTTTAAAGTGAAGCTAAACTTTTTGGTTTAAAAAAAAGAAAAATTATATATATATATTTCTATTTAAATATTTGTTTTTAAAATGGTTCTAAAGGCAGAAGGTTAACAAGGAGGGAGCAGGGGGTAAGGCTGAGTCCAGCCCTGTGTGCCAAACTCAGTAAAACCTTGGAGTGCCATACCCAGACCCCCACGTCATGGGGACAGTTGTAATGTTGCTTTGGGAACTGAATCCTACATGTGGACTCACTTTGTGCAACATGTGTAGTTAGCTGCATTAGCCCACCCCTTTTAAACCCAGACCCTGATCACCCCTTTGGGGTATGCCCATCATGGCGGACAAAGCCCGAAATGTGCTGGGAATAATGTGTTCTATTTACACTGTAAACTTTTCAAACATGGTGCTAAAACTTTGTGTCAGATGGATAAACATCACATTACAGGTCACACACTTTACAGCTACTTTGCCTAGGGCCTTTATAAGGTATTCAGGTGCTTCCTCCCACCCTTTCTCCATGAGGACTTTGCTAGAGGATTGTCTGCACAGGATGATCTGCACTAGAGGTCGACCGATATGGGTTTTTCTCTGGCCGATGCCGATATTTAGAAATCGCGGCGGCCGATAGCCGATTTATGATGCCGATTTTTTTGGGCCGATATGTTAAGCCGATTTTTCAGGCGCTTTTGGGCTAAACAGTAAAGTTAGCCCATATTTTTATTTTTTCGTCCAAAAGTTTTCATTACCTGTTTTTGTGTATTACATTTTATATATATATATTTTACACAACAACAGGTAATGAAAACTTTTGGATGAAAAAAAAAATATGGGCTAACTTTACTGTTTATTTATTTTTTTGTTAAAGTATATTTTTTTCCCCAAAAAATGTGTTTGAAAGACCGCTGCGCAAATACCGTGTAACATTAAATATTGCAGTAATCGCTATTTTATTTCCTAGGGTCTCTGCTAAAAAAAATATATATAATGTTTGGGGGTTCCAAGTAATTTTCTAGCAGAAAATACAGGATTTTTACTTGTAAGCATCAAGTGTCAAAAAAGATTTAGCCTTTAAATGGTTAAACTGAGATGGAAGGGGGCTGGGGGAGGGGGACAAGTAAAATGGCCTTATGAGGTCTGAAGTAGAGGTGCCCAATGTATAGAAACTGGTATCATGGAAATAAGTTAAGAAGTAAGATAAATGATTGTTTATTATGTTGTCTAATATGTATGGGTAGCGGATGATATGAAGATGGCCTAATAATGGATAAAGCTATGTAACAGGTTGGGAGGGTAGGGGAGAAAGAGGGACGGGTCTATGAAAGCCTCTTTTTTTGTTTAATGTATTTTTTTATTTTTTTTCCCTGTTTGTTTTGGATATAAGACACTCCAGGGATATGGTATATATTCCTGCTTAGGGCACTAAGACACTAAATCATATACAGAAATTATAAACACTATGATAGATATTAGATCACATAATAATAAGTACCGTTAACACAACATATACTAAAACACACATATTATTTTATTGCACATCACAGAACACAAACATCTACAGGGTGGATTAACTAAAACTTTTTTCCCGCATGACCACTTAACAAGTGGTACATGGTGGAAATTGTGTAACAGTGGTGGAATTTGGGGTGTATAGGGAGGGTATCCCCGGGGGACACAGATCACAATACACAAATTCTTTTTTTTTTTTTTTACCCTTGTTTTTCTTTTTTCTTCTTTTTTTTTTTTTCTCCCCGTTAGCACATTTCACTTTTTTGGGGGGGATCTGGGGCTTTCTAATGACCGGTCTACATTTTTTATTTTTTTTGTTTTTTCTTTTGTTTTTTCCCTCCTTTCCCTTTCCAGCAAGGGGGCTAGAAGAAGAGTCAAAGGGTAAATGTAAAGGCTAAAGTGTATATGATTATGTGTACGATAATATACGATAAATTATGATCTAAAAGTTTATGATTAAGGGAATATATGTTTTATCTATTGAATGGGACTTTCTTTTCTTTTTTTTATGGCACGGTATTTCGGCAAGTCTGGATGACTATAAAGGGGCTATGGAGAGGCCCGTAGCTCCAAGCTTTTTTTTTTTTTTTTTCGTGTGGAATTTTTCTTAAATTTCCGATTTTGGATAACTGTTTTTTTTATTTTTTTTTATTCTTGTATATTATTCTTTTTTGTGTTTGTTGTCTCTCTTAAAAGGGAATTTCCATGTCCTGAGATTCTTTTCTCTTTTTTCTTCCTTATATATCTATTTTTCTTTTCTGAGATTGAATCTCTATAAGATAAAGGACATAGATATAACATAGGAGCCACCCAGGGTACACGCCCCTACACATAGGACGACGCTCAAATACCGTTAATACGGTGAGTGTTTAGTAGCAAGATAGCTAATATTAGTAAGGGGGGACCCCCCACTTGAATACGGGGGAGACTACCCCCCCCTTTAATTTTTTTCCCTTTTTTTTCTCTTTTTTTTTTTTTTTTTTTTTTTTTTTTTTTTTTTTCTTTTTTTTTTTTTTTTCTCTCTCCCCCCCTCTCCCCCACCCCCCCCCGCTCTCTTTCCGTGGTTGGCCCACGTTTACCACATAAGTATAATAAAACATAGGTGTGGAAATAGGAAAATAGGATGGACGCATTAAACGTATTATCATTGAATGCGAGGGGACTAAATACACCCGAAAAAAGGAGGATACTCATGGAGGATTTACAAAAATTAGGAGTAGATGTGGCATATATACAAGAAACACATTTTAGAGAAGATAAAACCCCTATTTTAAAGACAAGAACATACCCAATAGTATATCACGCGACAAACCAGGAGGCTAAGTCAAAGGGGGTGTCTATCCTCATAGCAGGGAGAATTAATTGGACGTACGAAGATGTTATGAGAGATCCGAAAGGAAGATATATATTCGTGAAAGGCAGGATAGGAGGAGTGGGGGTAACACTTGCCACTGTATATGCACCAAATGAAAAACAGGAAATCTTTCTAGGTAAAATGATCACGCGCCTGCAAGATTTTACAGAAGGACACCTGATCTTGGGAGGGGATTTGAATATCCCGCTAGACCCTAAAGAGGATACATCGGCCGGAAAGTCGTATATCTCGTATGGGGCGAGGAATCGCATCACCCAAATTCTGCATAAAAACCAGTTGATTGACATATGGAGGCTGATACATAATAAAGAAAGGGACTATACGTTTTATTCTGTCCCACATAAAACATACTCTCGCATAGACCTTTTCTTTATTCCACATGCCCAACTGCACTCAGTAAGATCAGCCAAAATAGGATCTATTACATGGTCCGATCACGCACCGATTTTCTTGGAATACGAGTTACAAGACCTAAGACAAATTAGACCAAACCAATGGAGACTAAATGAAAGTCTCCTACAAGATAAAGAGGTCTTAGAAGATATAACTAAAGAGCTGGAGTTCTACTTTAGCACTAATGATACCCCAGAGTGCGACCCAGGAATTGTCTGGGAAGCACACAAGGCGGTCATCAGAGGTGTGTTAATTAAACACGGATCCAGAATAAAGAGGAAAAGAACTGAAAAACTAAAAAGGTTACTGGAAGAACTAGTCAAGATAGAAGGTAGACATAAGCAAACTAGATCAGCAATAGTAGAGGAAGAGATGGTGGGGAAGAGAGCGGAAATTACGGACCTTCTGTACTATAAAGCAAAAGCAGCAATACAGAGATGTAAAAAGTTTGCATATGAATCAGGCGACAAGTGCGGGAAAAGACTCGCTAGATTGTTAAGAGAACAGAAAATGAGCAATTATATCCCACAGATTAAGCCACCAAAGAAACCAAAGGTTACGAAGCCAAATGATATAGCAAAAGAGTTTCAAAAATATTACTGCTCTCTTTACAATATACAGAGTAAATTCCCGACCCAAGACCAAATTGATCAATACCTCACGGAATCAGATATCCCAAGACTATCAGAATTAGACAAAGAGAGATTAGATGCCCCCATAGTAGAAGAAGAATTAAAAGTGGCAGTAAGCTCAATAAAAATGGGGAAAGCCCCGGGACCCGATGGGTACACGGGTCAATACTATAAAACTCTGTTCCCCTCGTTATCAAAATACATGATTAAATTATTTAATGCATTGGGGACAGCGGCAAATTTAACTAAACAAACCTTATTGGCCTATATATCGGTGATACCCAAAGAAGGGAAAGATTTGAGCTTATGTGGAAGTTACCGGCCGATCTCCTTACTAAATCTAGATGTTAAGATTTTCGCTAAAGTTTTGGCAAACAGGATACAACAATACATCCCAGATCTGATACACTTGGACCAGGTGGGATTTGTCCCCACGCGGGAGGCACGTGATAATACTATTAAAGCCATCAACTTAGTACAGATAGCAAATACAACCCAGACGCAATGCGTGTTCTTGAATACGGACGCGGAGAAGGCCTTTGACAGGGTGAATTGGAGTTTTATGAGGGCAGTCTTACAACATGGTGGATTTGGAAATAAAATAATAAAATGGATATTCTCCATGTACTCAGGATTAACGGCTCAGGTACGGGCTAATGGAATATTGTCAGACCCACTACAGATTTCGAACGGGACTAGACAGGGCTGCCCTCTGTCCCCACTCCTCTTCGCCCTGTCATTAGAGCCTTTTCTGAGTAAGGTACGCAAAAACCGGGATGTCTCAGGAATACAAATAGGGAAGAACCACTGCAAAATTACAGCATATGCAGATGACATGTTGTTTACCCTCACTAACCCGCTGACTTCAATCCCGAACTTGATGAGGGAATTTGACAAATACGGATCTCTATCGAACTTGAGTATCAATTTTAATAAATCAGAAGCAATGGGAGTTAATGTCCCACAAACATCTATAACACACCTAAAACAAACATTTAAGTTCAAGTGGACAGATAGAGCACTGACATATCTTGGTATACAATTACCAGGGAAAGTGGATAAGATCTTTGACTTAAACTTCCCACCATTACTGCAAAAGGTGAAGTCGTTACTTGACAAATGGAACCAGGGGTTCCATACTTGGTTGGGTCGATGCAACATCATTAAGATGAATATACTCCCGAAAATCCTCTATTTACTACAAACACTACCAATACATATCCCAGTGCAATATCTCAAACAATGTCAAAGAGTTATCTTTGAATTTGTGTGGGCACATAAAAATCCAAGGATACAAAGAAAACAACTAATGTATACTAAGCAACAGGGAGGACTTGGAGTCCCAGATATAAGGAAATACTACTACGCTGTACACCTAAATAGATTAGTAGATTGGAATAGACACTCAAATACAAAGTTATGGGTACAAATTGAACAGTCACAATCTAAAATACCATTAGAAAGAGCATCATGGTGGTTTGCCGCAGCTCCTAAAGAAATAAATAAGAACCCGATATGGGGAAATACAGTGAAGATATGTGCAGCAGCATTTTCTATGATTGGTATTGATCCAAGGACTTCCCCATTATACCCAGTGATAGGCAACCCCCTGTTTCCGATGGGATACCAAGAGGGTGCTTTCCGACATTTAAGAGATCAAGAATGCACACAGGTAGTTAATTATATTCGAATGGGAAAATGGGTTACAATAGCTGACTTGATGGAACAAGGGAAAGAATTCCGTTTAAAGTTTTGGAATGCACTTCAGATGGTTCACTTCCTGAACACACTACCAAATCCAGAGGTTTTTGAGAGGCCACTTAAGAGATTTGAGAAAATGTGCAGTGAGAAGGGAATATTGACACACACCCTATCAATGAGCTATGAAATACTAGCGCAATCAGGGAGCAGTCCTCCGAAGTGTGTCCAGGACTGGGAACAGGAATTAAAAAAGACATTTAATATGGAACAACGACAACGACTATATAAACGAACACATGAAACATCAATCTGTGCGAGAACCCAAGAGACAAACTACAAGATCTTTGCAAGGTGGTATAGGACACCAGAAAAATTAAACAAAATCTTTCCAGAAATGACAGAGAAATGCTGGAGGTGTCAGGCAAGCAAAGGGACGATGCTCCATATATTTTGGGATTGTCCCCTGCTAAAATTCTATTGGTCAGAGATTAAAAGGATACTCCAGCTATGCTCAAAATATGAGATACCAGAAAATCCAGAATTTTATCTCTTACACATGAATCCAATCCCCGAGAAAGCATATAAGGAAACAAGTATATGTCATCTATTAGATGCAGCCAAAGCATGTATTACAAAGAAATGGAAGTCACCGGCCCCACCAACTATAGAGATGTGGATAAATAAAGTGAAGGAAATTAGTAAGCTAGAAGAACTAGTACTGACAGCACGACATCAACAGGAAAGATATCTAGGAACATGGAACTCCTGGAAATCCTTCCTGGACTCCAGGGTAGAGTCTATGGAGGTGGCTGCGGGTGAGGGGGGGGGGGGGAGGGAGGGTACGGGGAGGGATTAGCCTTTTTTTTTTCTTTTTTCTTTTTTTTTTTTTTTTTTTTTTGTTTTTATTTTTTCTTTTTTTTTTTTTTTTTCTGTTTGTTATAATCTTATTTTTATTTTTTATTTTTCCTACATACCGCGATGGGTGGCATTGTTGTCTCCCCCGGACAACCAGGAGGAGGGACGAAAGCAAGGTTGTGACTAAGGTTAAAGGGGGATGCTCCATAGTATAGTGCGTGATATATTATCTTATACTGAAATGCCCAGTTGTATCATTTGTTTATGTATTATTTGTTTATGTATTATAATTCTTAAATAAAAAAAGAGCTTGAATCCAAAAAAAAAAAAAAAAAAAAAAAAAAAAAAAAAAAAAATAAAATAAACTGAGATTTCTCCTACACGGAGTTCAGTTCATTGATAAGTAGCAACATTGTATATCTTTTCTAAAACTTGGCAGGCTGCCCAGGAGAGAGAGAAGTCTTCTACGGGAAGCTTCAGGCAACTTGCATTGACTTCTATTACAGAAGCTTTTTGCAAGTCGCGGTGCTGAAGTTCAAATCGGCTTTTTTAAAGCACAAATCGGCCGATGCCGATTAATTTAAAAACGCCAAATATCGGCCGATATATCGGCCTCTAATCTGCACCCATGTGTGTTTCTTCTTGAACATGCTTACCCTATCTCCACTCCCTACTCTGTGGGTACTCTCACCTGTAGCAATGGTAGAACCAGGTGTGTGTTTTTTTTTTTTTTTTGTGGTTATATTCGCTCTGTTGTTGCCCACCACCCCTCAGTTTATTGTGTAAGGATTTCCCAAGGTGAATGAATCTAAATCTAAATCCTGTGCTGTATAATTGAAATTATATGAATTTAAACTTGCCTTTATATCTTATCTTTTTTATCTTGTACAGTACAGACACCTCCCCTCCGTCCTCTTTTTCCTACGGCTAGGTTCACTAAGCGTTTTGCGGTGTGCTGAAATGCACTACAGTTCATTTGAGAGGATTTCCTATGGATCCCGTTCATATCTGTGTGTTTTCAGCTGCTGTTTTTTTTTTTTTTGAAAAGGGTCAGGAACTTTTGTTACCTGCAGCAGTTTGCATTTTTGCTTCCATAGACTTCAAAAGAACAAGTGTTGCGTTCTTAATGCGTTTCCAATGCGTTTTGACAATGTTGCATGACAAAAACCTCCTAACAGACTTCCCATGCTGCACAGAAAAACAGGAAATTCATTCCTACACAGCCAAGATGGTTAGGACATAAGTTCTAATCCAGCTTGTGAGGTCCGGGACTTATCTTTACAGTCCTGCAGACCCAGCCTATAGGGACCATTCCACACAGCAACAGCAGGAAATTGCGCAAGAATTGTATTCTGAATGGCAGTCATTTTCCAGGAAACAAAAAGGAGCTAAAAGTACCGTAGGTAATATGGCTGTATATATAAAACACAAATGATTGGTGATGGGCTAAAATAAGGCGCTCACAGCCCCGCACAAATCAAACGAGCGCTTTAGGAACCCATATATGAAAGTGGAAAATAGAGGGCGCTAGGCCCATACAAATAATGTGTATAGTGCCGTGAACCAATCAGCTAAGATTGGCAATTAATTAACAATCCCTAGTGAGTAGATATATAACAAATAGAATCAAAATAAAGTCCCATATATTGCAGACAGCGCTGCACATTGAGAAAAAAAACACAGCGTGAAATTCCAATGTGATCAATGCAAATACATAAAAAAAGTCCCAAGCAATAAAGAAAATTTTGCAATCCACTTCGTTCGTTGTGATTTTCTTATAAGGAGAGAAAGTGCCACCACCGCTCTTAATAACTTCAATTCCACCCAAGGTGCTTGATATATAAATTGCTCTTACCAGAGCTAGTTGACCATTTTAATGAAAAGATGGTCACACCAGCTTATGCAGGATTGTGCCTGCGCACATGAGGATATGGACAACCGATAGACAGATCCAGGAGCTCCACATGGGATATTTATGCAAGAGAAGAAAGCCAGGAAGACCAAAAAGCGTAATAACGTTTATTTAAAAATGTTTAAAAAACATAAAAACAGCCAAATGGCCTCTTACTTTGGGGGGTGCCCACCCGGCACTGAGGCTACGGACTTGTTACCGCCAATCTGCGGTTTCAAATTTGGGATTCGAAGGGGGGTGGAAGCCGCTATCTCACCGCCAATGGATCCTTGCCGACACTCCACAGCGCAGGGGGGACGTCACGTGACCAGGACTGCCTCCGACGTATGTTTCGTTATGCTAACGTCATCAGGGGGCATACCTGGTCACTAAAGCATCATGGTATTTGTAGTATGTACGGGCCGGTAATTGGTTGAATTGAAAATCAAATGTAAGTTCAGCCTTGGTGCCGCGATAACACTCACAAATATACAGCAAACATATAAACAGGTCCTATATCTTGTAATCTCTAAACAAAGGTATATTTTACATATAAGACTGTAAAGATAATAATAGAAAACCCCGCAATTAGAAATTAAAAAAGCAACAAGAGGATAGCATGGTTTTACAAAGAAACGCTACTCTCGCATCCCTCCGGACGTGCAAGGTCACTAAAATATAACTCAGATACGATATAAAGCAACTCTCAGCACATTAATTCAATACATCATTGCCTATGATAGCACCAAAGATGTAAAATAATGTTTAACCACTTCGTTACTGGCCCATAGTCAAATGACGTCCTGTTTTTAAAGATGGATATCTCAGTAACGGCAGCAGCTGCTGCCACAACTGAGGTATCCATCTTTAGTGCCGACGGTCCTGTACACGATAACGGCGGTCTCCGCGGCGAATTCGCCGCGAGATCGCCGTTATCGGTGGCGGGAGAGGGGCCCCCCCCTCCCGCCGCTGTCCCGCGCCCTCCGCCGCTTACCGGAGCCGTCGGTAGCGGCGGAGGGGATCGCGACCATCCGGCAGCTGAGCGGGGACGAGACTGAAGGAAAAATCTCCTTCGCCCGTCCCCCATAGCTCTGCTGGGCGGAAGTGACGTCAAAACGTCAGTCCCGCCCAGCCTCTTAAAGAGATTTTTTTTTTTGTCATTTGAAAAAATGACATTTCCAAATTTCTTTTTTTTTTTTTTGCATTTAAGCCCAAATATGAGATCTGAGGTCTTTTTGACCCCAGATCTCATATTTAAGAGGACCTGTCATGCTTTTTTCTATTACAAGGGATGTTTACATTCCTTGTAATAGGAATAAAAGTGATAATTTTTTTATTTTTTTTTATTTCAGTGTTAAAAATTGTAAAATAATTAAAAATAAATGCGAAAAGCAAAAAAAATTTTTTTTAAAGCGCCCCGTCCCGACGAGCTCGCGCGTAGAAGCGAACGTATACGCGAGTAGCGCCGACATATGAAAACGGTATTCAAACCACACAAGTGAGGTATCGTCGCGATCGTTAGAGCGAGAGCAATAATTCTAGCCCTAGGCCTACTCTGTAACTCAAAAAATGCAGCCTGTAGAATTTTTTAAACGTTGCCTATCAAGATTTTTAAGGGTAAAAGTTTGACGCCATGCCACGAGCGGGCGCAATTTTTAAGAGTGACATGTTGGGTATCATTTTACTCGGCGTAACATTATCTTTCACAATATATAAAAAAATTGGGCCAAATTTATTGTTGTGTTATTTTTTAATTTAAAAAAGTGAATTTTTTCCAAAAAAAGTGCGCTTGTAAGACCGCTGCGCAAATACGGTGTGACAAAAAGTATTGCAATGACTGCCATTTTATTCTCTAGGGTGTTAGAAAAAAAAATATATATAATGTTTGGGGGTTTTAAGTAATATTCTAGCAAAAAAAACTGTTTTAGTCTCGTAAACACTGAATCTGAAAAACAGTCTCGGTAACGAAGTGGTTAACCAGACCATAAATATGGACATTATCGATAATATAGGAAAGGGGAAAAACCCAAAAACGGGGGTTTCCCTAACTCCCTCTAGAGGTGCATTTTTCGTCCAAAATCCAAAACATGGATACAAATAAAGCCATATATAAATAAAAATAAATTCAAGCTAAAAATGTGATTCAATGTGGTACTAATTCATGATAAATGTACAAGTTATACAAATTTTTTTTTTTTTTAAATTATGACATTATAAAATAATGAAAAAGAATGTATAATATAGTATAGAAAATAGTGAAAAAAAATGTATTGTTCTAAAAACTCCCGGAACAAATTTGGCAGAAAAATTGGGTTAATCGTCAGTCAAAAAACAGTTGAGATCAAGTTCAACGTTTAATCCTGATGGTTGCATGGTACGTAGTTTATGTACCCATTTCATTTCATTTTGTGAAACACTCCGCAGCGTGTGTGTGCCTCGCCAATTTCTATCGATTTTGTCTATACCATAAAAAGTGCAGAGACTAGGGTCACTTTCATGGTGGCTGGCAAAATGTTTTGACACGCTGTGGTTAGGAAAACTCTTTTTAATATTCGTTAAATGTTCGTTGATACGGATGTTCGTTGTCTCCAGCACTGTAACCGTCCTCACTCACTTTAACGAGTGAGGACAGTTACAGTGCTGGAGACGAGTGTGTCTGCCCCCGCAGCCTGACACAGGAGAGAGCGGTAGGAGATCCTTGTCTAAACCATCCAACACTGAAGCAACTGTGGTACACTTATGATCTCAAATGCTGATTTTTAATTGTTTAAATGTGAGTTGACATCCGGATGGATTTTTATGTATAAGTGTGATTAAAGCATTTGAAACGGGATTACACTATGTATACTTCCCTTCTTTCTCTTCCGTTCATAGACGGACACAGCCTTCATTGACATTCGGGTTATGCTTCTTCCTACCAGGAGAGTTTAGGCAGAATTTAACAGCACTTAAAGTGTTAAAACCTTTCCTTCGTGCCGCTCCTCCCAGGGGGCGTGGCTCCCCCAGGCATAACCCACACCCTGCTCTAGGAGCCTCAGTCTTTTTCTGCCTAACGACAGGAGAGGAGTCAGGAGCTTCTGGAGTCCCTGTACTCTGGAGTTTTTTTCTTGCGATTTTTCTCGCTTTTATTATTTTGTTCCTGCATTTTTGAATCCTGTGACTTCTATCAACAGCCGACTGGGTGACAGGCTGGGTCTTGACTCTTGTAGTCCCCCCATGTTCGGCCATCGAGCGTGTGCCGGCCCTCAGCTCAGCTTTGGGACGTCCACGACAGGCCCCGTTGCTCCAGGGGTGGCCGGGGAATTTCGGTTCTAGGGCACACATATGACCGGTGTCTATGGCTTTGTCACATTGTGTCTGGCCGACAGCCATGCCGTTTACGGACGTTGGTTCTGTCTGGGATACCTCCAGCCGGGTAGTCGCAGGACGGGTAAGTAGTGGCCCCTTACTCAGGTAAGTGGTCTGGCTGGTGTTTTCCCTGGGGAGGTCGACTGAGGGTCCGCCCTGCTTTCCTCTCTCCCCTTCCTCTCCCTCCTTCCCCTGACTGGGTAGTGGCTGTGAACGGGGGCCTCCAGGGTTTTCTTTGTTACCACCGGGGCCCGTGTGTTGTTGGGGGACTGTGTTGTTATTCTGGGGGGTGCTGCTGTGTGCTGCTGTGTTCTATGAGGTGTTTTTTTTTTACCTCAGACGGCGGCCATCTTGGAAATCTCCTTGGTAACGCTGTGATTCTTCCATGAGGTGACAGACACAGCACAGCCTCTGGTCTCCTGTAACAGTTTTAGTGCTGTGAAACACTGTGAATCTTCCTTGAGGTGACAGAAACATCACAGCCAGCACATCAGAGCACACCTCAGGTTTTCAGCTCTCTCTGCAGCTGGGTGGGGTGGTGAATACCAGGGGCCCCCATGCTCTGCAATAGCAGCAAGGAGGTGACCAGTGTTTTTTTTTGTTTGTTTTTTGTCCTGCCTTGCAGGGTGGGTGACTCAGCGCTGACACTATGGAACCTGAGCCAGGTCTCCCTCTCAAGCTATGCCTGAGTTAACCCTTAACGCCCCTTCCCCTGCCACATCTGTTATGTTGGCTGTCCTGGGTTTCTTGCCAGGTTTGAAGCAGCTAGGGCCCGGAGGGGGGGTAAAAAGCGCCCCCTCCTTGAGCCTGCTTCTGGGGATGTCTCTGACACAGAATCGCTGTTTTTTTCTGGTTCTGTTATGTCAGAGGCTGCGGGTTTAACCCTTATGGATAGTGAGGATGACTCTGCTGCAGTCAGTTGCTGGCAAGAATTTGTTGGAGCTCTTGTTTCTGTGCGTGAGACTCTAAAAATTGAGGATGTGGCGGAGACACCTCCGTGTCAGTACCAGCAGACTACCACGCACCGCTGAAGTGTTTCCTTGTGTTCCTTATTTGGTCAATATGCTATACAAGGAATGGGATGCACCGCATAAAGTTTGTCAAAAAACTTTGCAACCCGTTACCCCCATGAGGGGGGCTTTAAAAAAAAAAAAAAAAAAGTAGGGCTCTCCTCCGCCAGTGGACCCCCCTGTGTCCTGACTGCGCAAGGCCACCACGTTGCCTGTGGAAGGGGCTCCTGCATTTCAGGATCCCGCTGATAGGAGAATGGAGGCCGTGGCCCGCTCCCTATTCACGGGGGTGGGTTCGGCGGTGAGGACGGCTCTGGCCGGGGCCCTGGTCAGGCCCCGACTAAAAGGGCAAAGCTCCTGCTGCAGGAGCTGGAAGAAGGGGCTTCCGAATCCTCTAAGGACCTGGCTGAACAATTGGTTCAGGGTCAGAATTTTCTCTGCGAGGCGGCCATGGATACGATCTGGGGCTTCCGTCTATGCAGTGGTTCTGCGCCGCCTTGTGTGGCTGAAGAGCTGGTCTGCGGACTAGTCCTCTAAGGTGGCCTTGGTGATGGCCGTTAAGGGTGAACAGTCCTTTTGGGACTTCCCTGAATGGCATCATTGAGGATGCCACGGGTGGTAAGCGAATGCTGTTCCCATGGTCTGGGAAGGGCTAGGGACCTCGCCCTGTGCAAGGACCCTCCTTGCCTACCTCTGAGCGTTTTTTCGCCCGCTCTGTGCGGTGGGGGTAGGTCTACATGGTGCTTGAATCCCCGCTGTGGGGTAGCAGCGCACCTGATAACGCATGCCTAACAAGTCTGCGGACATACCTGCTTCCGCCTGAAGGTCTGCTCCCGCCCGTGTCTCGGGTGGGAGACTGGCTTCGCATTGCGAAGTGTTTTCCTTGGGGTACAAGATTGAGTTTCTCTCGTCTGCCAAACAGGTATTTTCCCTTCGGCCTCTTGCCTCCTCCAGTTCGCCGGTTGGCTCTGTCAGGGGCTGTCCAGGATCTTCTGGTCAGGGGAGTGATTGTGCCAGTTCCCTCGTTGGAACGGTCTTGGGGTTTTTACTCCATTCTGTTTGTGTCCCCACGGAGGATGGGGCCCGGTCAATCCTGGGCCTCAAGTCCCTTGTTTGTTTTGTCAAGGTGCAAACTTTTAGGTGGTGTCGATTCGCTTGGTAATAGCGGCACTCCATCAGGGGGATTTTCTGGCATCCTTGGATGTCATGAACGTGTACCTGCATATCCTCAAACCACCGGAGATTCTGTGCTTTGCGGTCGGGGGGGGACCATTTTCAATTGGTGTCCTTCCCATTCGGCGGGTTTTCGCCAAGGTGCTCGTCCCGATACTGGCCCGGCTGTGACAGCGGGGGTTTGTTATCATGGGATGTCTGGACGACATTCTCCTACGAGCTTCTTCGAGCTCTGCATTGGTGGAGCCGTGTCTATCACGTGTCAGGCTCTCCGAGTGTTTGGCTGGTTTCTGGATTGTCCTGAAATCAGGGTTGATTCCGTCTCAGGGACTGGAATACCTGGGACTAGTCCTGGATTCCGCCGGGGCGGGAGTGTTTTTCTCCTAACGGAAAAACTTCAGACTCTGCTATCTGCTGTGCAGCAGTTGCCGACCCAGAAGCGGTCATGTCTGCGATTCTGCAGGAAGGTTCTGGGTCAGTTGATAGCCTCTTTCGAAGGCGGTTCCGTATGCCCAATTCCACGCCAGGGTACTACGGAGGGAACTGCTGTCACGATGGGTCTAGCTTCCATCTTCTCTGGATTACCAGATTCAATTGAGTCATCTGATCATGTCTCCCCTGGTGTGGTGGCTGGCGTTTCCGGTGCTTCGGGCCGGAAAGTCATTTTTCTGCAGGCCACTGGACAGTGGTCACGACGGATGCCAGCCTCTCCGTTTGGGGAGGGGCGCTTGGGGCACCGTCAGCCCAGAGGCACTGGACTCAGGTGGAGTCCTGCCTACTGATCAACGTTCTGGAGCTCCGAGCAATCAAGCTTTGCCTTGCCAGGTGGTCCCTGGATCTACAGGGCCGACCGCTCAGGATCCTGTCCGATACCACCACGGCCGTGGCGTAGGTTGATCATCAGGGAGGCACACGGAGTTCTGTTGCAGCGACGGGGGTCGCGCACATCCTTTCGGTGGGCCGAAGGGTCCGTTCCGGCTCTAACGGCCGGGTACATTCCGTGAATACGGAATTGGCTAGCCGGCTACCTAAGTCGCACTGCACTGGGCCAAGGAGAGTGGTCCCTCCACCCGCAGGTGTTTCGGGGTCTGTGCTGAAAGTGGGGCACTCCGGACGTGGACCTTCTAGTGTCCCGTCTCTATCGATGGGTGCCACGGTTCGTGGCCAGGTTTAAGGACCCGTGGGCGGACGCGTCGGGCGCGTTGGTGGCTCCTTGGGGTCACTGTCGCCTACTTTACACCTTCCCTCCTCGGAAGCTTCTTCCTCGCCTGCTGCGCTGAGTGGAAGCTGTAGGGATTCTATCAGTCCAGATTGGCCGCGTCACTTCTGGTACGCGGACCTGATGCGTCTGGTGGCAGACGCCTCCTAGCGTCTTCCCCTGGGAATTGATTTTCTGTTACAGGGTCCGATCTTCCACCCTGTTTCACAGCCACCGGCCTTAGCTGCGTGGCTGTTGAGAGCCAGGGGCTTAAGGACCGAGGCTCATTGGGCTCGGTGGTCTCTACCGTGCTGCCTGCACGGAAGTCTACCTCACGTAGGTTTTTTCCTGTGGGGAGATGAACTGGCACTCTCGTACATGCGTTGTGTACAGGATTCTGCTGTCTTTGCAGCAGGGAGTGGTTCAGACTCTCGCCTTACGTACGGTTAGGAGCCAGATTTCTGCTCTGGCTGTTTTTACTTGCAGCGACCCTTGGCATCGCACTCCTGGGTGCGTACGTTGGGTCAGGAGGTCTGGCAGGTGGCCCCTCCGGTGCGCCCTCCATTACCCCCATGGGACTTGAATTTAGTCCTTTCAGTGCTTCGGGATGCTCCCTTTGAGGACATTCGGGAGGTTTTTTGTTTATTGTCACAAAAGGTGATTTTATTTCTGGTAGCAATTACCTCGATCAGACGGGTGTCTGTCTGTTCTGGCGGCCTTGTCTTGCAAGGCTCCCTGCTTGGTCATCCGTAAGGATGAGGTGGTGCTGCGGCCGCAGCCGTCTTTTCTCCCTAAGGTTGTTTCGGCTTTTCACTTAGATGTGGACATTGTTCTTCCATCCTTATGTACTCGGCCGAAATGCCAAGAGGAGGCCACTTTGCATCCTCTGGATGTGGTTCGGGCCCTACGAGTGTACTTATATGTTACGGTTCCGTTCCGGAAGTCGGGCTCACTGCTCGTGTCGGTGGCTGGCCCTACAAAAGGGCCTGGCAGTCTCGTCGGCCACCGTTCCTAGGTGGTTCCAACGGATTGTGCTTCAGGCCTATTCCCTGAAGGGGCGTGCGCCCCCCTTTCGGGTTAATGGCGCATTTGACCAGGACGATCGGGGCCTCTTGGGCTTTCCGGCATCATGCCTCTGTGTTACAGCGGTGTTAGGATGCATCCTGGTCGTCAATCCACGCTGTTTCAAAGTTTTACGAGGTGGATGTGTGTGCATCTTTTGATGTCTTCCTCAGCCGCAGGTGTTACGGGCGGCTGTTTATGTTTGGAGTTTCTCCGTTGAGCAACTCCGGTTTTTGTTTGGGGTGTAACCTGGTTTGCTGTGTTACTTTCCCACCCCTCTAATTTTTTGACACTGCTTGGGAACGTCCCTAATGTCAATGAAGGCTGTGTCCGTCTATAAACGGAAGAGAAAATAGGATTTTTGTACTCACCGTAAAATCCATTTCTCTGAGTTCATAGACTGACACAGCACCCACCCCTCCTTGGTTTGTACTGCTTGTTACGGACTGAGGCTCCTAGAGCAGGGTGTGGGTTATGCCTGGGGGAGCCACGCCCCCTGGGATGAGCGGCACAAAGGAAAGGTTTTAGCACTTTAAGTCCTGTTAAATTCTGCCTAATCTCTCCTGGTAGGAAGAAGCATAACCCTAATGTCAATGAAGGCTGTGTCTGTCTATGAACTCAGAGAAATGGATTTTACGGTGAGTACAAAAATCCTATTTTTCACAGCAAAAAATGCATTTAAGATGCATTGTTTACTGTGAAAATGGCAATTAGAGTTTGGGAGTTAACCACAAGGGGGCGCTGATGGGGTTATGTGTGACCTGAAGTGTGTTTACAACTGTAGGGGGGTGTGGGTGTAGGTGTGACGTCATTGATTTTGTATCCCTATAAAAGGGATCACACGATCGATGACGCCGCCACAGTGAAGAACAGGGAAGCTGTGTTTACACACAGCTCTCCCCGTTCTTCAGCTCCGGGGACCGATCGCGGAACTCCAGCGGCGATCGGGCCCGCGGTCACGGAGCTTCGGAACGGGTCGCACGCCTGCCACCCACAGCTGGGTACTAGCACAGGACGTACATGTGCCCAGCCGTGCCATTCTGCCGACGTAAATGTGCAGGAGGCGGTCCTTGAGTGGTTAAAAGAGAAGTTCACTTTTTGTATAAAATAAAATGCACATCTTTTTGCACGTAGAAAAAAATGTGCATTTATGATTTCTTCTATTAGGAGCCTGTAACGTGTTGAACAAGCGACCATCAGATCACGGGTGCAATCTTAAGCTCTTGCAGACTCTGTGTAGCTGCCTGCCTTTCCTTGTATGGGCAGGCAGATACTGAATAATGGGAAGCATCACTTAACTATCTAGAGAGCTCATCAGCTCCCTGGTAGTTTATTGAGAACTGCAAGCCATCAGCCACAATAGCAGTTTTCCCATTCACATAACTTTGTGACTAAATAACGTGGCCCGGCTGGGCAAAGCCCCACACTGCCATGTTTTTTAAAATTGTGACAGCAGGTGTGGGGAAAAGATCCCTGGCCCTCTGTCACAACAAGGGGGTGGGCTGCTGCTTCAGTAACATGTTACACACTGAATATAGGTGTAACATGTTAGGAAAAGTGAACGTATCCTTAATTTTGGCAACCTTTGCTTATGTTGGGGTTCAGCTTTGAAGCTGGCATACTATTGGTAGGATTCAGAGGCAATCTGCTTAGCAGCTCTCTATTGCTTGAAGGCAGGTGGCTCTTCAGTAGAGTACATTTAGTTAATACAAATGTCTACACCCATACAGCGTAATTTATGGTTCATGTGCAGGACCTCAGAGACATGTTTGTCTCATCCTTTATTTTTTTTACTTTTTTTCGGATATGGATGCACAGCAAGTTTACTGACCTTTACACAGCTGTGTACATGGACCTATAAAGTGAGGAAAAAATGCAAAAGCTGCTAACACAACAATCAGACAAAATTGTAACAGTACAGGAATTTTAAAGTGTAGCGCTATGTGTTAAAGAAATAGGATGACCTATCTCTATAGCCTATATATTGCTGAGAAGTGGAATGAGTATAGGGTGTAAAACCCTATATATGATGTGTGCGACTAACAAGTCGCTAAGAACACTAAAATATATATGTCATGTGACCATAAAAGTGTATGTGCACAATATATATGACTAAGATTCGTGAAGCACCAAAAGTCATATAAGTAATAAACACACACACACACATGAAATGAAAATCCCACTGTGATAAAATAAATAAATCAAATAATCACTGAAATGGAGATAAGTCCAAAAATTCTGTGACAGCCGTCACTATAAAATTCATCAATGAGTGTCCAGATTGAACGTCACAAGTTAATATATTGTAATGACAAATAACTTCAAATAGTCTATGTAGACAGAAGTGGTATGCTGTTTGGAAACATCACCCGGGAGTGCCTTCACCTTTGGGCAGGGGAGAGAAATGAATACTTCTTACCCTCCAATGTGGACCCAGCTCACCATACAGTGGTGAATCGCTTGCGCTTATGTCCACAGCAAGGACTCAAGGGAACTGTATCTGCAAACCGCCTCCTCTCTCTTCTGGCAGCACTTCCTACCGGATCACTAACTCCAAAGCAGGGACCCAATGTGACAAGATTAAATATCCAGACTAGGACTTTCCCAGGTATCAAATGTATAAAAAAAGAAAGGGAAATCCTCCACATGGTGTAAATCCAAATATAAAATGCAATTTATTAAAATCTTAAAAAGCTCAACAACTGAATAAGAAGAAAAAATCCAAATATGCAATCAAAAAAAGCGTGGTAGCCAGCTGGAGCTGGCGTGTATACCGACGTGTTTCGTCTGAGAGACTTCAACTGGGGTACCATATAAATACATCTGCATTCAGATCTGTTAAAAATAAAAAAACGGTCTCTAATAAAAATGGTGTGTTTTTTGCATCTGTGTACATGAGCCAGGTAATTTAATAATCAGTCCCATTTCCAAAGGGCCCCCCTCCACACATACATATTTTTACATTCGAGAGTTGTAAGGTGGAAGATTGTTCACATATTCAACCTGTGTTTTTTTTTTTTTTTTTGTGTCTTGTGTTTCTTTTGCTTTCCAGATAAACAGACAGAACTATTTACAATGTACAGAGACCAGCCAGTGGCTAAAACAAGCTCTGAGGTCATGCATGGGAGTGATGGTAGTGATTCTTCAACTGGTCGAGAGACTTTAGATGAGAAAGGTAAACTATTGAATTATTGGATTGAAAGATATAAAATCCGAGCATGAAAATTATTTTGGATATTCCTGAACTGCCACAAATGATTTAAACCCATTTTGAGTTCCCCAGAAGAGCTTTGTAAACCTAGACATTACCTTGTAC
The DNA here is from genome assembly GCF_905171775.1 of Rana temporaria. Classification (NCBI taxonomy): domain Eukaryota; kingdom Metazoa; phylum Chordata; class Amphibia; order Anura; family Ranidae; genus Rana; species Rana temporaria. Next base: position 59,827,873 of record NC_053492.1, read on the forward strand.
CTGGAAACCTTTATTGTGTTTTTGGTATTGCAGATAAACAGCCAGACATATTTACAGTGTGCAGAGACCAGCCGGGGGTTAAAACAAGCCCTGATGTCATTTATGGGAGCGATTATTCAACTGATCAAGAGACTTTAGCTATGGAAGGTAAATTTATTAAATTCTTAGATTAAAGATAGATTCCGGGCATACAAGCCTTTTAAGATATTTCTGAACAGCCACAAAGGGTATAAACCCATTTTATGTATAAACCCAGATATTACCTTGTACAAGGAAGAGAAGCAGTTTTCATATTTTTTTTGCATGAAACCTTCATTGTGTCTCTTGCATTACAGATAAACAAGCAGACCTATTTACAGTGTACAGAGACCAGCCAGCGGTTAAAACAAGCCCTGAGGTCATGTATGAAAGTCATAGTGGTGATTCCTCAACTGATCAAGAGACTTTAGATAAGGAAGGTAAATTATTGAATTTCTGGATTGAAAGATAAATTCCAGGCATGAAAACTTTTAAGATATTTCTCAACAGCCACAAAAGGATATACATCAATTTTCTGTGCACCACTAACCTTGTAAACTACCTTCTAAGGCCCCTTTCACACATGCGGACCATTTAGGTTTGCCTGTTAGTTTTTTCAGGTGGACCCTTCATGTAGCTCTTTAGAGCGACTGATGTCAGCGGTGACATATCCGCTGACATCCGCTCCGCTAAATCCAGAAGGATAGAAACCCTATTTTCCGTCCGTCTATCGGATCAGATGAAACTGAACAGGCGGTCTGTTTTCATCTGATTTCCCCATAGAGGAGAGTGGATATCTGACAGGTTTGTCTGCACAGACCTGTCATCCGTCAGCTCATCGGGAATCAGTGGAGTGATCCCTGCTGAGCAAGCGGAGTGAAAACGGACAAGCATGTGTGAAAGGATCCTAATAGTAACAGACTGTGATGTAAATAGCCTGTGCAGAGCAGAAGGGTGCATACAAGACCAGTCTCTGCACAAGGGAAAGGGCAGCAGTGACCGTTTTTTTTACAGTAAGCTCCTGCAGGTGATGTTTCAAGCTGAATTACTGCACGGGTCTTTTGGAAAAAATTACTCAAAGCTTACCAAGATACAGGTAAAGGTGGGTACACACAGATCAAAATTTGGTTGGTTTAGTAGGGACTGGCTGAATTTTGATCTGTATGTGGCCCTCCCTTTTCAACAGAAGCCAACTGCAGCGCTGATGAGTGATTCCCGCTGTCAGAATACAATAGCACAGCGGGGAAGCATCCTTCATCCACTTTGCTTGTGTGGATGGGGGAATCTTGCTTTTTTTTTTATTATTATTATTATTATTATTATTATTATTATTCAGCTCACCAAGAAAACAACGTGTCTATACCAGGCTTAAAGAATATTTTCACCTTTTTGTAAAAAATATGAATAACAATAAATACACGTCTTTTAACATGTAAAAAAAAATTGTATAATTTATTTTTATTTGGAGCCTGTAAAACATTGCACCCATGATCAGCTGCATCAGTAACGTGTTACACCCTGAATATAGGTGTAACATGTTAGGAAAAGTGAACTTTATGCTTTTAGAATACATGTGCCTCTTGTATTTCGCTATTTTGCTTATGTTGGGCGTTAAAAGGAGTTGTAAAGAAAAAAAAATTTGCCTAAAATTAATGTCTGCAAGGTAGACTGACAGAATAGTGTAATGATTCTGTTAAAAAATGAGTAAATACCTATTAAATTCCTTCATCTATATCACCTCCGGCGTTCTAGTTTCTGTTCTCTCATTCACTTCCTGGTTTGCGGCGCTCGTTCATGTAAGAACTACATTTCCCAGTATGAATTGCGGCACACCTAGTAATTCACACCTCCTTGAAGTCTCTAACACGTAGAGAGCGTCCTGCCGCACAGATGTAGTTCCCAGGAGGGGGCGAGCACGTCACTGACCACCGCAGTAAAGCCTCCCTTCACGGGGGTGAGCAAAAATCAGACAAGCAGGAAGTGAACAGAACCGAGAAGAAATAGATCAACTTCTGAGCAAAAACGAACAATGAGGAAGTGAAAAGAGGAATGTCTGCAGGTAAAGGATGCTTATTATGAAAAAAAAAAATTCCTTTACAACCCCTTTAACGTCTCTGAGGCAATCAGCTTAGCATCTTTCTGTTGCTTGGAGGCAAGAGACTCTCCAGTAGAGTACATTTATTTAACACAAATGTCTAAAAGCATACATCGTCATTTATTGTTCATGCACATGACCTTAGAGACATATTTCTCTCCATTTTTTTTTTGGATATGTATGTACAGCAAGTTTACATAGCTTTGTGCATGGACCTATAGAAACCAATACATCTGCATTCAGATCTGTTAAAGTTCACTAAAATAAATGGTGTGTTTTTTGCATCTGTGTACATGAGCCCTAAACCGGGTAATTTACTTATCAGCCCCATTTCCAAAGCATCCCCATCCACACACAGATTTCACATTCAGGAGTGGAGGGTGGGGCATCAGGGAAGGTTTTTCCAAAAATATTCAACGTATGTGTGGCTTTTTTTTTTCTATTCTTTTGTATTACAGATAAACAGCCAGACCTATTTACAGTGTACATGGACCAGCCATTGGTTAAAACAAGCTCTGAGGTCATGCATGGGAGTGATGGTGGTGATTCTTCAACTGATCGAGAGACTTTAGATAAGGAAGGTAAATTATTGAATTCTTGGATTGAAAGAAAAATTTCGGGCTTGAAAAGGTTTTAAGATCTTTTTCTGAACTCTGCCACAAAGGATATAAACCCATTTTGTGTGCAGCAAACAGCTTTTTAACCACTTAAGGACTGCCTCCTGCACATATACGTCGGCAGAATGGCACAGCTGGGCACATGTACGTACAGGTACGTCCTGTACTAGTACCCAGCCGTGGGTTGCCGGCCCGCGACCCGGTCCGAAGCTCCGGACCGTGGGTCCCGCAGACCCGATCGCCGCTGGAGTGCGGCGATCGGTCCCCGGAGCTGAAGAACGGGGAGAGCCGTGTGTAAACACAGCTTCCTCGTTCTTCACTGTGGCGGCGGCATCGATCGTGTCATCCCTGTTATAGGGGGGCACAATCAATGACGTCACTCCTACAGCCACACCCCCCTACAGTTGTAAACACACTTCAGGGAACACATAACCCCAACAGCGCCCCCTAGTGGTTAACTCCCAAACTGCAACTGTCATTTTCACATTAAACAATGCATTTTAAATGCATTTTTTGCTATGAAAATGATAATGGTCCCAAAAATGTGTCAAAATTGTCCGAAGTGTCCGCCATAATGTCGCAGTCATGAAAAAAATCGCTGATCGCCGCCATTAGTAGTAAAAAAAAAAAAATAATAAAAATGCAATAAAACTATCCCCCTATTTTGTAAACGCTATCAATTTTGCGCAAACCAACCGATAAAAGCTTATTGCGATTTTTTTTTTTTTACCAAAAATATGTAGAAGAATACGTATCGGCCTAAACTGAGGAAAAAAAACATTTATATTTTTTTGGGGGATATTTATTATAGCAAAAAGTAAAAAGTATTGAATTTTTTTCAAAATTGTCGCTCTATTTTTGTTTATAGCGCAAAAAATAAAAACCGCAGAGGTGATCAAATACCACCAAAAGAAAGCTCTATTTGTGGGGAAAAAAAGGACACCAATTTTGTTTGGGAGCCACGTCGCACGACCGTGCAATTGTCAGTTAAAGCGACGCAGTGCCGAATCGCAAAAAGGGGCAAGGTCCTTTAGCTGCATTTTGGTCCGGGTCTTACGTGGTTAAACCCAGACATTATATTGTACAAGGAAGAAGAGCAGCACGCTTCAGTTTTATTTATTTTTTGTATTCAGATTTCTTTTTGATTTTTTTGTTTTTGAAGGAAACCTTTTATTGTGCCTTTTGCATTACAGATGAACGGCCAGACATATTTACCGTGTGCAGAGACCAGCCGGGGGTTAAAACAAGCCCTGATGTAATATATGGAAGTGATGATAGTGATTCTTCAACTGATCAAGAGACTTTAGATAAGGAAGGTAAATGATACAAATCTTGGATTGAAAGATAAATTCCGGGCATAAAAACCTTTTAAGATATTCCTGAAAAGCCACAAAGAATATAAACCCATTTGGTGTGCCCCAAACAGCTTTGTAAACCCAGATATTACCTTGTGCAAAGAAGAGCAGCAGTATTTTAGTTTTCATTTTTGTATTCAGTTTATTTTTATTTATTTTCCGTTCATGGACGGACACAGCAGCAATTGACCTTAGGGTTTATCATCCTTCCTTTCAGGAGAGACTAGGCAGAAAAAAACAGCACTTTAAGTGTTAAAACACTTCTCAGTATAGCTCCTCCCAGGGGGCGGGGCCCCCGGGTATATCCCTCACTCTGCCTCAGCAGCCCCAGTTTTTTTCTGCCTAGCGTCAGGAGTAGACATGGCCTTGCTGGAGTCCATGTACTCTGCAATTATTATTTTTTTTTTTTTTTCGCTTTTATTTTGTTTTGTTCCTGCATTTTTTGATCCTGAGATCTACTATCAACTGCCGACTGGGTGACAGGTTGGATCTTGATCCTTGTAGTCCCCCCATGCTCAGCCATCGAGCCTGTGCCGGCCCTCAGCCCAGCTCGAGGTCGTCTACGACATGCCTCGTTGCTCCAGGGGTGGCCGGGGAACTATGTGCTCCAGGGCACACATATGGCTTTGTCACAGTGTCTGTGTCTGGAATGCCTCCAGCCGGTGGTCGCAGGACGGGTAAGTAGTGGCCCCTTGACCTGGTAAGGTGGTAGGGCTGGTGCTTTCCTGGGGAGGTCGAATGAGGGTCCGCCCTGCTTTCCTCTCTCCCTCCCTCTCCCTCCTTCCCCATGCTGGGTGGCGGCTTTAAGGGGGGGCCCGCCTGGGGCTCTGTCACTACGGCTGCTGTGTGGTGCTATTAATTTTCTGTAGTGCCTTTCCTTTTTCACCAATAAAGGCTTACTTTTTTAAGATTCATTGGTGTGCGGCTGTCCATACCCTGCCTTCAAGTTTTTGCCTCATGCATTGCAGGCACCCACCTGTTTCTGAGAGGACATTGATTGCTCAGGTGTGCTCACCTGGAGCAGCAGCTTCTTCCTTCTTATTAATTTGTTGTACTGGAGTTGCTGTGTGTGCTGGGCTGTGTTTTCTGCTGTGTCACTGTTGCTTCAAACATGTGTATGGCTGCCATTTTGCAGCCCGCGAATTGCTTCTTGAGGGACGGCGCAGAGCGGACAGCACTCTAAGCGCTTCAGCAGCACTACAGCCTGGCCGGGTGGTGAGTTACCGGGGGGTCCCCTGCTCTCTGTTTTGTGGCCGGGAGGGTGACCTGTGGCTCTCTGCCTTGCAGTACTAGGGCGGCATAGCGGTGGGTCAACATAGTCTGAACAGAGGCTTCTACCCCAACCATGCCTGAGTTAACCCTTAGTGCCCCTGCGGTCTCTGTAAAGCCCATACAGCAGTCCCTTAGGCGTTTATCGCCAGGATTGAAGTGACAAGCGGCCAGAAGGGGGGTAAAAACCCCCTCCCTGCTTCTGGGGACGGCTCTGACACTGAACCAGACCCTGCTGCTGGCTCTGGTTCTGTCATGTCAGATGTTGCAGGCTTAGCCCACACAGTCAGTGAGGATGACTCTGCTTCAGGGTCAGCGCTTGATAAGGCGTTTTGTTGGAGCTTTTATCACTACGGTGCGGGATACTCAAAAACCTGCACCGCAAAAGTGTTTCCTTGTGTTCCTTACCTGGACAAAATATTATACAAGGAATGGGATCGGCCGCAAAAAGTTTTTGATGTACCAAAATACTTTGCGGTCTGTTATCCTCTTGAGGAAGACTTTAAAAAAAAAGTCCTCCGTCAGCGGACCCCCCTGTGTCCAGACTGAACAAGTTTATCACGTTACCTGTGGAAGGGGCTCCCGCCTTTATGGACCCCACAGATAGGAGAGCTATCACCATGTCACAGTAGTGGGGGTCGGCAGTGAGACCGGTTTTGGCCGGAGCTCTAGTTTCAGACAATTACCGAGCAGGCAAAGTCACCGGGTGGCCCTGTCAGGGGCTGGTCAGGGGAGTGATTATACAGGTTCCTTCAAGGGAACGGTTTCAGGGGTTTTTACTCCAATCCAAGGGGTCCGTCCAATCCTGGACCATAAGGCCCTTAACTCCTTTGTCAAAGTGCAAAGGTTCAGGATGGAATTGTTCGTTCTGTAGTGGCGGCTCTCCATCAGGGGGATTTTGGGGTGTCCTTGGGTACTCAGGACGCGTACCTGCATATTCCCATACGCGCGAAACACAAGAGGTTTCTGTGTTTTGCGGTCGAAGAGGACCATTTTCAGTTTGTGGCCCTCCCCTTCGGCTTCGGCACAATGGTGATCGGTAAGGCAGCGCGGAATCGCTATTGACGGATACCTGGACGACCTTCTCCTGAGAGCTTCTTTAAGCTCAGTCTTAGGAGAGGATGGTCCATCACCTGCCAGCCCCTTCAAAAGATTCAGGTGGCTACTGAATGTCCAGAAGTCAATGTTGGTACCGTCTCAGCGACTGGAATACCTGGGGTTGGTCCTCGATTCCTCAGAAGCAAGTTTTTCTCCCGACGGAAGAACTCCAGACACTGCAATCTGCGGTCCAGCGGTTAGTGACCCAGATGTGGTCCTTGCTTCGCTTTTGCAAGAGAATTCTGGGTCCCATGGTAGCCTCTTTCGAGGCGTTTCCGTATGCCCAATTCCACACCCGAGTGTTGCAGAAAGAGATTCTGTCACGTTGGGACAAACTCTCTTCGTCTCTGGATTACCAGATTTGGGTGAATCGCCTGGTTAGGTCCTCCCTAGTGTGGTGGCTGACATCTCTGGTACTAAGGACCAGGAAATTATTCCTGCCGTGCTATCGGACAGTGGTCACGACGGATGCCAGCCTCTCCGGCTGGGGGCATTCTGGAGTGTCCAGTCAGCCCAGGGGCGCTGGACTCAGGTGGAGTCCCGTCTGCCAATCAATGTCCTGGAGCTCCGGGCTATCAGGCTGCGGCTCTCCAAGTGGTCTCTGAGTCTGCAGGACCCGGTCAGGATGCAGTCTGACAACGCCTCGGCAGTGGCGTATGTCTGCCATCAAGGGGGCACGCGGAGCTCGGCCGCAGCGGCTGCACACATTCTCTGGTGAGCCGTGTGCATTCTGGGGGTGCAGAGTTGACAAGCCGACTACCTAAGTCGCCAAACACTGGACCAGGGAGAATGGTCGTTGCACATGTGTTTCAGAGTTGTGCCAAAGATGGGGCACTCCAGGCGTGGACCTTCTGGCGTCCCGTCTCAATCGGAAGATGTCACGTTTTGTGGCCAGGTCAAGAGACCCTTCGGCGGACGCGTCAGACGCATTGGTGGCATCGTGGGGTCACCATCGCCTAGTCTACGCCTTCCCTCCTCTGGAGCTTCTCCCTCGCCTGTTGCGCAGAGTGGAAGCGGAGGTGTTACCAGCAATCCTGATAGCCCCGGATTGGCCGCGCCGTCCCTGGTGCGTTTGGTGGCAGACGTCCCTTGGCTTCTACCCCTGAGAGTAGATCTTCTGTCGCAGGGTTCGATTTTTCTCACCCTGCTTTACAGTCGCTGGCTTTAACGGCATGGCTGTTGGGAGCCAGGTGCTGAAGGACCGAGGTCCGTCGGACTTGGAGATCTCTACCATGCTACTTGCATGGAAGTCTACTTCACGTAGGGTTTGCCATCGTACGTGGAAGGCCTACATCTCTACGTGTGCAGAAATGAAATGGCACCCCCGCACATACGTGCTGTCCCAGATACTGCTGTTCCTGCAGCGGGGAGTGGATCACGCTCTCGCCTTAAGTACGGTTATGGGTCAGATTTCGGCCTTGGCTGTTTATTTTCAGCGGCCGTTGGCGACGCACTCCCTGGTGTGTGTGTTTGTACAGGGGGTCAGGCATGTGGCCCCTCCTGTGCGTCCTCCACTGCCTCCGTGGGACTTGAATTTAGCCCTCTCGGTGCTTCAAAAGGGCTCTGATTGAGGACATTTGGGAGATTCCTCTGTTGACTCTGTCTCAGAAGGTGGTCTTCCTCGTAGCCATTCCTTCGGTCAGACGAGTTTGGGATCTGGCGGCCTTGTCTTGCAAGGCTCTTTTACTTGGTCATCCACAAGGATAAGGTGGTGCTGCGGCCGCAGCCATCGTTCCTTTCGAAGGTTGTTTCGGCTTTTCACATTAATGAGGACATTGGTTTTACTATCCTTATGTCCTCAGCCGTAGAACTCAAAGGAGGCCACGTTACTTTCCTTGGACGTGGCGCGAGCCCTACGGGCGTACTTGTCTGCTACGGCTCCGTTCCGGAGATTGGACTCACTGTTCGTGTCAGTGACTGGTCCTAAAAAAGGTCTGGCGGTAGTCGGCCTCCATTTTTGAGGTGGAGCAGACAGGTCGTGCTCCAGGCCTATGCCCTAAAAGGGGCGGGCGCCTCCCTTTCTGGTTACGGCGCATTCGACCAGGGCGATTGATCCCTCTTGGACTTTCCACCATCAAGCGTCTGTTTTACAGGTGTGTAAGACAGCAACCTGGTCGTCAACCCACACCTCTTCAAGTTTTGCAAGGTGGATGTGAGTGCATCTTCGGATTCCTCCTTTGGCCGCAAGTTTTTGCAGGCGGCTGTTTAAAGGGTCACTAAAGGAATTTATTTTTTTAGCTAAATAGCTTCCTTTACCTTACTGCAGTCCTGGTTTCATGTCCTCATTGTTCGTTTTTGCTTTGATGTTGCTGTAAATCCTCTGTTCTGGACACTGTTCTGTCCTGGTTGTCTCCTGATCACCACAGTACTGGGAGATTTCTCACTGTGGTGACTAATCAAGGAGGTGTGATTACTGTGTGTAAAACAAAACTGGATTGGTGCTGAGGAGTTTTAGACAAAGTATCACTGCCCTCTATTGGCTCTCTGTACATCAGAGAACCAGCAAACAACAGCAAAAAGGAAACTAAACTGCAGGCACTTTTATATGATTGTTTTTTATCTATTTTTAATAATTTTTAAAAGGAATCAGTTAACTATTATTGTCTCTATACCCTGTAAACAGTCATTTCAGCTAAAAAAATGTTTTCCTTTAGTGACCCTTTAAGGTTGAAGTTCCTCCATTGAGGCACTCTGGTGTGTTTGGGGTGAAGCTTAATTTGCTGTGTTTTTTCCCACCCCTCAATTTTTTTTTACACTGCTTGGGGACGTCCCTAAGGTCAATTGCTGCTGTGTCCGTCCATGAACGGAAGAGAAAATAGGATTTTTGTACTCACCATAAAATCCATTTCTCTGAGTTCATGGACGGACACAGCACCCTCCTCTCCTTTGTTTGTACTGCTTGTTACGAACTGGGGCTGCTGAGGCAGAGTGAGGGATATACCCGGGGCCCCGCCCCCTGGGAGGAGCTATACTGAGAAGTGTTTTAACACTTGAAGTGCTGTTTTTTCTGCCTAGTCTCTCCTGAAAGGAAGGATGATAAACCCTAAGGTCAATTGCTGCTGTGTCCATCCATGAACTCAGAGAAATGGATTTTACGGTGAGTACAAAAATCCTATTTTTTTCGTTGCAAGAAACCATTATGTGTCTTGTATCTTTTTGCTTTACAGATAAACAGCCAGACCTATTTACAGTGTACAGAGACCAGTTGGGGGTTAAAACAGACTCTGAGGTCATGTATGAAAGTGATGGTGATTCTTTGGCTGATCAAGATACTTTAAATAAGGAAGGTAAATTATTTAATCTATTTGATGGCTTGAAAGATAAATACCAGGTATAAAAACTTTTAAGATATTCCTGAACAGCCACAAAGGATATAAACCCATTTTGTGTGCACCATCTGGCCTTGTAATCCCAATAAGGGTTCATAGAAGACCAGTCTCTCTGCACAAGGGGGAGGAGCAGCAGTGACCGGTCTCTTTTACAGTAAGCTTCTGCACAGAGAAGCTTCATGCTGAATTACTGCAACGATCTGGAAGAAATACATAAAGCGCACCAATATTAAAGTGCGAATGTGCATGCCTCTTGTTTTTAGGCAATATTTGCTCATCTTGAAGTCTACCTTTAAATCTGTAGTTCAGCTGGAGGGGGGGGGGGGGGGCGCTCTCGAGTGTCAGTGACCTAATTTACCTATAATGAAGTATGTCCCATGTTCAGGTAGCTGAAACCTGTAGAAATTTTCTGTGAAAGGATGCCCTATACTCTTCCTGTCTCTTTACACCTCTGATCCTGCAGGGGTTATTGGCTCCAAGTCTTCTGTTAATCTGCAGTGAACAAGCTCCCAACAGGGACCCGCCACCTCCTTCTTTCAGAAAAGTTATTTCATTAATTACATGACCTGTAACATTATTTGTGAATGGGAGAGAGTCTGAAGAGTCATTGGATTTTCTTCCCTATTTACATATCGTGTTACATGCAGAATACACTATCAAACAACTTTTTCCACTATAGGATTAGGGGTGGGTCCCTGTCAGGAGCTTGCTCCCTGCTTCTTCACAGAGGGCTCAACGCTCATTAACCTCTTCCTGGCAGTCATACGCATATATGCAGCCTCTTGGCTGGTGGGCTTTAAAGCCAAGAGGCTGCATATATACAGTCCTATGTAAACCTCTTTTCTCTTTCATTCATAGACGGACACAGCCTTCATTGACCTTAGGGTTATGCTTCTTCCTACCAGGAGATTTAGGCAGAATTCTACAGCACTTAAGGTGTTAAAACCTTTCCTTCATGCCGCTCCTCCCAGGGGGCATGGCTCCCCCAGGCATAACCCACACCCTGCTCTAGCAGCCTCAGTTTGTTTTCTGCCTAACGACAGGAGGTCAGGCTCTCTCTGGAGTTCCTGGACTCTGGAGTTTTTTCTTGCGATTTTTCTCGCTTTTTTATTATTTTGTTCCTGCATTTTTGAGTCCTGCGATTCTTCTATCAACAGCCGACTGGGTGACAGGCTGGGTCCTCGACCCTTGTAGTCCCCCCATGTTCGGCCTTCGAGCGTGTGCCGGCCCTCAGCTCAGCTTTGGGACGTCCACAACAGGCCCCGTTGCTCCAGGGGCGGCCGGGGAACTTCGGTTCTAGGGCACACATATGACCGGTCTTTTATGGCCTTGTCACAGTGTCTGGCCGACAGCCATGCCGTTCGCGGACGTTGGTTCTGTCTGGGATACCTCCAGCCGGGTAGTCGCAGGACAGGTAAGTAGCGGCCCCTTACTCAGGTAAGTGGTCTGGCTGGAATGTTTCCCTTGGGAGGTCGACTGAGGGTTTTCCCTGCTTTCCTCTCTCCCTTATTCCTCTCCCTCCTTCCCTTTGTGTGCCCCCTGCTGTGTGTGTGTCACTGCAGGGGGCTGTGGTGTTCACTTATGGGCCTTTGCAGTGTGCTGTGAGGTGTTTCTGTGTGACAGTTGCTAAAAAAAAAAAAAATCGCTGTCTTTTTAAATCTGCGTCATTGGCGGCCATTTTGGCGGCCATTTTGCCGGAGCCTAGCCTTATATAGCCCGGTGGCCATTTTCTTGTAGTCCTATGCTGTTTTTTCAGCATTCGGCGGCCATCTTCATATTTTCGTCTGCCTCGTGTGGCGGCTGTTGGCGCTGCAATCACCTCGGCTGTGTCTCAGGGAAAAACAGACACAGCGCTGCACGGCTCTCAGCACACCCTGTCCTTCTCGGACCGCGCTGCACCGGGTGGGGTGGTGAGTACCAGAGGCCCCCATGCTCTCCTTTAGCTGCAGGGAGGTGACCAGTGGGGATTTTTTTGTCCTGCCTTGCAGGGGGGTGTCTCAGCGCTGGCACTATGGAACCTGAGCCAGGTCTTCCTCTCCACTAGGCCTGAGTTAACCCTTAGCGTCCCTTCCCCTGCCACATCTGTTTATGTTGGCTATCCTGGTTTTTCTTGCCAGGTTTGAAGCAGCTAGTGCCCGGATGGGGGGTTAAAAAGCGCCTCCCCCCTGCGCCTGCTTCTGGGGATGTCTCTGACATGGAATCTGGTTCTGGTATGTCAGAGGCTGCGGACTTGCCCACATGGATAGTGAGGATGTCTGCTGCAAAATTTTTGGAGCTCTTGTTTTTTTCTGTGGTGCGTGAGACTCTAAAAATTGAGGTTGTGGTGGAGACACCACCGTGTCAGTACCTTTTAGATCCGCAGACCGCCACGCACTGCTGAAGGGTTCCTTGTGTTCCTTATTTGGACAATATGTTATACAAGGAATGGGATGCACCACAAAAAGTTTGTCAAAAAACTTTGCAACCCGTTACCCCCTTGAGGGGGATTTAAAAAAAAAAAAATATATATAGGTCTCTCCTCCGCCAGTGGACCCCCTATGTCCAGACTGCGCAAGGCCGCCACATTGCCTGTGGAAGGGGCTCCTGCGTTTCAGGATCCCGCTGATAGGAGAGTGGAGGCCGTGGCCCGCTCCCTATTCACGGTGGTGGGTTGGGCGGTGAGGCCGGCTCTGGCCGGGGCCCTGGTCAGGCCCCGACTGGAAGGGCGAAGCTCCTGCTGCAGGAGCTGGAAGAAGGGGCTTCCGAGTCCTCTTGGGACCTGGCTGAACGATAGTTCAGGGTCAGAATTTTCTCTGCGAGGCGGCCATGTATACGTTCCGGGGCTTCCGTCTATGCAGGGTTCTGTGCCGCCTTGTGTGGCTGAGGAGCTGGTCTGCGGACTAGTCCTCTAGGGAGGCCTTGGTGATGGCCTTTAAGGGGGAACGGTCCTTTTGGGACTTCCCTGGGTGGCATCATTGTGGATGCCACGGGTGGTAAGCACATGCTGTCTCACGGTCTGGAAAGGGCTTGCCTAACAAGTCCGCGGACGTACCTGCTTCCGCCTGTAGGTCTTCTCCTGCCCGTGTCTCGGGTGGGAGACTGGCTTCGCACATTCATGGCTCTGTGGAGGTCTCTCCTCTCCGACCGTTGGGGTTGCGAAGTGGTTTCCTTGGGGTACAAGATCGAGTTTCTCTCTTGTCTGCCAAACAGTTTTTTTCCCTCCGGCCTCTGGCCTCCTCCGGTTCGCCGGTTGGCTCTGTCAGGGGCTGTCCAGGATCTTCTGGTCAGGGGAGTGATTGTGTCAGTTCCCTCGTTGGAACGGTCTCGGGGGTTTTACTCCATTCTGTTTGTGTCCCCACGGAGGATGGGGCCCGGTCAATATTGGGCCTCATGTCCCTTGTTTGTTTTGTCAAGGTGCAAACTTTCAGGTGGTGTCGATTCGCTTGGTAATAGCGGCACTCCATCAGGGGGATTTTTTTCTGGCATTCTTGGATGTCATGAACACGTACCTACATGTTCGCGTATCCTCAATGCACCAGAGTTTCTGTGCTTTGCGGTCGGGGGGGACCATTTTTATTGGTGTCCTTCCCGTTCGGCGGGTTTTCCGCCAAGGTGCTCGTCCCGATACTGGCCCGGCTGTGACAGTGGGGGTTTTGTTATCATGGGATGTCTGGCCGACATTCTCCTTCGAGCTTCTTCGAAATCTGCATTGGTGGAGCCGTGTCTATCACGTGTTACCTGGGACCAGTACTGGATTCCGCCGGGGCGGGAGTGTTTTTTCTCCTAACGGAAAAACTTCAGATTCTGCTGTCTGCTGTGCAGCAGTTGCCGACCCAGAAACGGTCATCTCTGCGATTCTGCAGGAAGGTTCTGGGTCCGTTGGTGGCCTCGTTCGAGGCGGTTCCGTATGTCCAATTCCACGCCAGGGTACTACGGAGGGATTTGCTGTCACGATGGGACTAGCTTCCGTCATCTCTGGATTACCAGATTCAATTGAGTCATCTGATCATGTCTCCCCTGGTGTGGTGGCTGGCGTTTCCAGTGCTAAGGGCCAAAAACAGAGTTCTGTTGCAGCGACGGGGGTCGCGCACATCCTTCGGTGGGCCGAAGGGTCCGTTCCGGCTCTATCGGCCGGGTACATTCCGGGAATACGGAATTGGATAGCCGACTACCTAAGTCGCACTGCACAGGGCCAAGGAGAGTGGTCTCTCCACCCGCAGGTGTTTCGGGGTTCTGTGCCGAAAGTGGGGCACTCCGGACGTGGACCTTCTAGCGTCCCGTCTATCGGTAGGTGCCACGGTTCGTGGCCAGGTTTAAGGACACGTGGGCGGACGCATCAGGCGCGTTGGTGGCTCCTTGGGGTCACTATTGCCTACTTTACACCTTCCCTCCTCGGAAGCTTCTTCCTCGCCTGCTGCGCTGAGTGGAAGCTGTGGGGATTCTATCAGTTCTGATTGCTCCGGTTTGGCCGCGTCGCTTCTGGTACACAGACCTAATGCGTCTGGTGGCAGATGCCCCCTAGCGTCTTCCCCTGGGAAATGATCTTCTGCTACAGGGTCCGATCTTCCACCCTGTTTCACAGCCACCGGCCTTAGCGGCGCGGCTGTTGAAAGCCAGGGGCTTAAGGACCGAGGCCTATTGGGCTCGGTGGTATTTACCGTGCTGCGTGCACGGAGGTCTACCTCACGTAGGTTTTTTTCCTCATACATGGAAGGCCTACATCTCTGTGTGTGAGGAGATGAACTGGCACCCCCGTACTTACGTGGTGTCCCGGATCCTGCTGTTCCTGCAGCGGGGAGTGGACCAGAGCACGATCAAGAGTCAGATTTCTGCTCTGGCTGTTTACTTTCAGCGTCCCTTGGCACGTTTGTGCAGGGGGTCCGCCATGTGGCCCCTCCGGTGCGCCCTCCACTGCCTTCATGGGACTTGTATTTGGTCCTCTCGGCGCTTCAGCATGCTCCCTTTGAGAACATTCGGGAGATCCCTTTGCTGACTCTGTCACAGAAGGTGGTCTTTCTGGTAGCTATTACCTCTATCAGACGGGTGTCTGAACTGGCGGCCTTGTCCTGCAAGGCCCCCTACTTGGTTATCCGTCAGGATAAGGCGGTGCTGCGCCCTCAGCCCTCTTTTCTTCCGAAGGTCGTTTCGGCTTTTCACATTACCGAGGACATTGTTCTTCCATCCTTATGTCCTCAGCCGAAGAACCCGAAGGAGGCCACTTTACATTTTCCGGATGTGGTTCGGGCCCTTCGAGTTTACTTGTCGGCGACAGCTCCGTTCCGGAAGTCGGACTCGCTGTTCGTGTCTGTGTCCGGTCCCAGTAAGGGCCTGGAAGTCTCGTCGGCCACCATTTCCAGGTGGATCCGACAGGTTGTGCTTCAGGCCTATGCCCTGAAGGGGCGGGCGCCCCCCTTTCGGGTCACGGCGCATTCGACCAGGGCGATCGGGGCCTCTTGGGCTTTCCGACACCAAGCCTCTGTGTTACAGGTGTGTAAGGCTGCGACCTGGTCGTCGGTCCACACTTTTTCAAAGTTTTATAAGGTGGATGTGAGTGCATCTTCTGATGCCTCCTTCGGCCGCAGGGTGTTACAGGCGGCAGTTTAAGGTTGGAGTTCCTCCGTTGAGTAACTCCGGTTTTTGTTTGGGGTGTAACCTGTTTTTGCTGTGTTGTTTTTCCCACCCCTCAAATTTTTTTACACTGCTTGGGGACGTCCCTAAGGTCAATGATAGCTGTGTCCGTCTATGAACGAAAGAGAAAATAGGATTTTTGTACTCACCGTAAAATCCATTTCTCTGAGTTCATAGACGGACACAGCACCCACTCCTCCTTTGTTTTTTACTGCTTGTTACGAACTGAGGCTGCTAGAGCAGGGTGTGGGTTATGCCTGGGGAGCCACGCCCCCTGGGAGGAGCGGCATGAAGGAAAGGTTTTAACACCTTAAGTGCTGTAGAATTCAAAATTCAAAAATCCTTTTTTTTGGCTAGAAAGTTACTTTATCAGACAGCCTAGAGAATAAAATGGCGGTTATTGCAATACTTTGTCGTGCCGTATTTGCGCAGCAGTTTTACAAGCGCAATTTTTTTTGGAAATAAATACACTTTTTTTAGCCCAATTTTTTCTATACTGTGAAAGATATTATTCTGAGTAAATTGATACCTAACATGCCACGATTCAAAATTGCGCCTGCTCATAAAAATGTCTACAGGTTACCAGTTTTGAGTTACAAAGGAGGTCTAGAATTATTGCTCTCGCTCTAACGATCGCGCCGGTACCTCACGTGTGGTTTGAACACAGTTTTTATATTTATATTGGCCCACGTACCATGTGATCACTGGTGACCTATCACAGATCACACACAGTAGTAAACAATGATGTCATGAATGTATTCTATTCATGACTCTTGTTTACTACCTGACGTGATTGCATAACGATCACGTGAAAAAATGGTCTTTCTTGTAAATGCCTTCCTTTTTACATTCCACATCTTGGAGTACAGTACAGGATACAGGGCTTGTATTCGTAGACCATGGTTTATATGCCTTTATCTTCAGGTGATTGGATGTATTTAAACTGTGTGACTCGGTGAACTCAGAGAAAAGTTATTTTACAGTGAGTACAAAATTCCTATTTTACTGCACAGTAATGTGAAGGTCTCTGCACAAATGGGAAAAGGTCAGCATTAAGAAGAGTTCTGTCTTGCCTTGCAGATAAAAAATCAGCAGAGCCGTGCCGTATACACACAGATCATCAACCATTGGCGATAACCAGCACTGAAAACAAGAATGAAAGTGATCTCTGTGACACCTCAAGGGACATGGATGACAGAGGCAAGAGAAGTAAGTTACTCTACCAATTCCTAGATTTAGGACCTATTCTACTTCAGAACAATGGTTTTCTTTTTGATGATGTTGCAGTTGTGTTCTGCATTCTGTTATATATCCCTTCTTGTTTCCAAAATACCATTTACTGTATGTTGGCTACTGTTGGCAAAAATTCAAGTCGGCAACAAATGCCGTAGTTGCTACCTTTCAATAAATAGACACCAGCAGTCTTCACCTGGATCGGTTCTTTGCTGGTCTTTGGATCCCCAGCACCACCATCTTGACTGTGGGGAGCTGGCTGTGACTTCCTGCTGTATAACGGCTGGCTCCCCACTGCTCATCTGTGAGACGTGCTGCACATTTAGACTGGTCCCTTAGCATCCTTGGACATCCATTTGTGAGTGGATTTTGAGGGCTGGCGAGCTATTGGCTGCCTGGGAGCGGGGGCGAGCACCGCCAGCAGCCTGGGTGGAATGGGAGTCCTCCCAGCGATCGCAGAGGGAAAGAGAGAGAGCGAGCAGCCCAGGTGATCAGAGCGCAGTGCAGGGAACAGCGATAACCGCTTTGATTTCAATTGCTGTGTTCTCCTCCGCTCGCTGTCATATACATCCCCTCCTCCTGATCCAGGGACTTTGACAGACAGATCACCCGTCCAATCCTGGTGACGGGTGATCGGTCAGTCAAAGTTCCCCGGTCAGGGGGCGTGGCTGTATATGATGTTGAGCTGCGGGAACACAGCAATTGAAATGAAAGCTGTTATCGATGTGTTCCCTGCATTCTGATCACCTGGGCGGCTTTCCTGTTTCTCTCCTCCCCTGCACAAGTAGGCTGCATAGGTGGGCACAAGGCTGCATTGGTGGGCACTGATAAAGTGGTTGTTAATAAATATTTTTACAACTTAATTCTTCATAAAACATTTAAGTGTCATTTCATGAGATAATTTATGAGGGCGTGTTTTTGGGGGCGGGGTGGGGCAACTGGTGGCAAGTAACCCTTGAGACCTGGGTAGTAGCTCAGGACTTGAAATTTTGAGCCCTTTGATAGACTATAGGTCTAAAAGAGAATCCATTAAGTGAGAAGAGATGATTTCATTTCTTTCCGCTGCTGACACTAGCCACACTCCCAAAAGCTGTGTCAGACAAATCAAAAAATAAATTGTGCCGCGCTGTATGAATAACTCTGTATTAATACTATATAAGTAATACTAGCATATAATTCTGATCCATAGAGTGCAAATGTCAATTGTGAATATTTGAATAAATAAAAAACATCAAATGATATTGTGCCACGTTATGTGAATTCCTCTATTGCATAATAATCAGATGCATAAAGAAGATAGGGCTTGGACCTTTTAGGCACAACCAACCAGTTATACAAATATAGATATAAAAAACATTTTTTATTTTTTTTACATCTCTAAAAAAACACATTGATAAATCAACACAAATGGCTAAAATGCAGCTAATGTACATAACCATCAATAAACTGCATGGAGACTTGAATCACAATCATTCCATAGTATTGGTCAGTCCAGGAGTGTGGATAGATTTAGGGCCGAAACAACTAATCGATTAATCGACAACTAATCAATTATGTAAATAGTTGTCAACTATTTTCATAATCGATTAATCGGCCAGTTGATTAGTTGGCCTGCATATAGAATGCATTATTCACATAACAGGAAATACAGTGCAGTACACATACAGCTCAGTACACCGTCCATACATGTCACTAAGTGCCTGAGAATTTGTGAATGTGAAAGTGTGAGGAGTGAAAACAGGTGCCCACCACCAATTGAAGGGGAGGCTTACCAGATATGTTAAACCCAAGTGAGCGTACGCTCAAAGGGTCAACAAAGCTTAATATATGTAGATGATGGCTGCATCAACAGGAACCGAATAACCAATCGGCAGGATACGCTTGGAATCTTCACTTGAAGCAAGACAGGGGAAGGTAAGATTCCAAGCGTATCCTGTTGATGCAGCCATCATCTACATATATTAAGCTTTGTTGACCCTTTGAGCGTACGCTCACTTGGGTTTAACATATCTGGTAAGCCTCCCCTTCAATTGGTGGTGGGCACCTGTTTTCATTCACTAAAGTTATTGTGAATCACTGTGAGTTTGGATTATTTTTCTGCACATGGTCCATTCTTCTACCAAGTTCTTACATATTTATGGACTTATATTTGATTGCACTGTTATTTAGTGTTGGACAGAGACAATCGGTGTCTTTTTGCATTTTTTCAATTTTATTTTAGCGCTACAATTTTTGTATACTATATTTTTTGCTTTCTTTTTTCACTAGATTGTTTGTGGCCGCTCACTATTATGATAGCGCAGATTTAGCTTTGGTTTTGGAAAGTGTGAGGAGCAATGCCTCATGGGACATGTAGTCCTGGGCAGGAAGTGAGTGGTTCTAAAGGCAGAAGTTTTTTTTTTTACCTTGCTATAGCGGGCGCTCTATACTATACTTTGCAGCTTGCTATTGAGGCACTCTGAAGGCAGGAGGAGCCAGAAGAATCGGTGAGGGACCCCAGAAGTGGAGGATCGGGGCTGCTCTGTGCAAAACCATTACACAGAGCAGGTAAGTATAACAAGTTTGTTTAAAAAAAAAAAAAAAATCACTTTAAAGACTCTGTGCAGGGAAGATCCGCATCTGAACCCAGAGAAAGTGGAGGTAATAGAAGGCATTAAAATTACAGTATTTTTTTATTTATATTTACCACTGCGTATGGATATTTAAGAATAAATTGCCTTTTTCTTTTATTTCCATATTAACTAAAAATTGTACACCACACTTTTTTTACGATTATCCGATTTAGTCGATTAATCTAAACAATAAATCGGCCAACTAATTGATTATGAAAATAATCGTCCATTTAAAGTGGAGTATACGTGACTTAGACGATTAACACCCAAGAAGTGCCAAGAGATATAGATATAGTTCCTCCACCTCTTATTGCAAGTCTCCTTACCGACTTCCATGGATCTCTTGTTAAGGAGATCACATTCGCCTGTGGCTGTTAACCCTGCCCAGGGTCTCTCAATGGTCTCTCACAGGTTACTATCCTATTTCTTCCACGTAGGGACTTCTTGCTCGATCTCCAAAATGCAGGTTACCCATGTGAAAATAAAAACTGCCACGGTGTAGTACTTCCAAATATTTAATAATAAAATCAAAGGCATACACTCACATTTGGTAGAATAAAAATAAGCGTTGCTGTTGTGAAAATTCTCCAGCCGGCCGGGGCACCTGGAAGAAGTCAGCTTTTTGACGAAACGGCGTAGGGAGGAGCGGCGTGCTGAAGTCACCAACGAGATTACGCTACTATCTGGAAGGACGGGCGGATAGTGAAAGCCGGCCAGCTTGAGAATTTTCACAACAGCAACGCTTATTTATTTTTATTCTACCAAATGTGAGTGTATGCCTTTGATTTTATTATTAAATATTTGGAAGTACTACACCATGGCATATTTTATTTTCACATGGGTAACCTGCATTTGGGAGATCTAGCAAGAAGTCCCTACGTGGAAGAAATAGGATAGTAACCTTTGAGAGACCATGGAGGACGTGGACCACTTGAAGGGGAATGAGTCCCTCAAAGAGGACGCTAAGGCAGGGGGGACAGTGACAGGCAGTATCTCGGATTTCGAATAGTTTATCTTGAAGTTCGACACCTCCCCGTACTCCCCGAATTCATCCATCAAGACTGGCAGCGAGACAAGGGGCTCTACCACATGAAACAGTATGTCATCTGCATAAGCAGAGAGCTTGTGTTCTAGGGAGCCTACATTTACCCCTCTAATGTTGGGGTTAGATCTGACCCTTTGCAGCAACGGTTCCAGGACCAATGCAAACAAAAGGGGCGAGAGCGGACACCCCTGTCTCGTGCCATTCCGGATCGCGAACCCAGCCGAGAGACCACCGTTCACCTTAACCTGTGCTGTAGGGGAGACATAAAGCGTAGAGATCCAGCTTAGCATATGTGGGCCCAACCCTGCCTTCTCCAGAACCGCGCTGAGGAACTGCCAGTCCACGCGATCGAATGCCTTTTCAGCGTCGGTGGACAGTATCAAGTATGGAGGCATCCGATCGCGTGTACGCGCCCAGTGGATCAGCTGTATCGCCCTATTTGAGTTATCTCTGGCTTCCCGCCCCGGTATGAAGCCAGCCTGGTCTACGTGTACCAAGTCAGGAAGGAGAGGTTTCAATCGGTTGTCCAAAATCTTTGAAAAAATTTTCAGGTCCGTATTTAAGAGGGAAATCGGGCGATAGCTCTGGGGTTGAGTAGGGTCCTTACCGTCCTTCGGAAGCACCGTAATGTGTGCCAACGAAGTCTCCCTTGGAAGTTGGCCACCCGACGCCAGTGAGTTAAGAAGGGTGCATAAGGGGGCCTGTAGTTTGTCAAAAAAAAATTCGTAATACGCCTTCGTGAACCCGTCCGGGCCCGGACTTTTGCCAGAGGGAAGAGACTTAATAGTCGCTAAATGTTCCGCCGTGGAAATAGGGTGTTTAAGGCCAGTCGCCTGTTCAGGGGGCAGGGTGGGGAGCCCGATCGAGGCAAGATACGACTCAATTTTAGTTTTTTTGTGGGTCACCTCCGCAGGGGAGTCGGTGGCTCCCAGATTATATAAATTCTCGTAGTATTCGCGAAACATCGAGGCAATCTTTGAGGAGTGCTGAGCCGGTTCTCCCTTAGGGGAGTGTAGCTTATGCACGTGAGCTGCAAGCCTCTTCTTTCGAAGCGCACGCGACAGCATCCGTCCGCATTTATTGCCGTATTCATAGTACGCGTGGGCCATGTAACGCAGTTTACGAGCGATTTTCCTATCTAGCAACTTAGCAAAAAGCCGTCTAAGTTCGTTCAGACGGCAGAGCTCGGATGGGGCCGATGTCCGCTTATGTTCGGCCTGCCTCAGCGCCTGTAGTACCCTCTGGAAGTCCGCCTGCCTCTCCCTGTTAAGTTTGGCTCCCAGGGCGATGAAAGTACTGCGAACCACTGCCTTATGACCTTCCCACAGGATGCCTTCACTGACCTCACCATTGGCATTCTCAGCAAAGTAGTTTGTTAGAGTCTCCTGAACCCCCGCCACCACCCCCACGTCGTCAAGTAAATTCTCGTTTAACTTCCAAGTCCTGGCCAGCGCCTGCGCTAAAGAGATCGTAAGGGTCATAGGGGCGTGGTCGGAGATAGTAATGTGGTCAATAGTTGCTTCTAGCAGGAGGTCCAAAGAACCCTGATCCACCAGCATCAAATCTATTCTGGTGTAGACTTTATGTACACTGGAGAAGTAGCTGTAGTCCCTCCCTTCAGCACGAAGGGCCCTTCAGCAGTCCACCAGTGTGTGTCTCTGAAGGGTCTTTTTGAAGTGTTTCAGGAAGGCGTGGGAGTGGGTAGATTTGCTCGCAGAGGTATCTAAGAGAGGATCAGGGCTGACATTGAAGTCCCCTCCCAGTATCAGTCTGCCCTCCCGGAAGTCACTCAGCTGGGCCAGGACCCGGTCCAAAAACGTGATCTGTTGTGAATTCGGGGCATATAAGGTTGCGAAGGTGTATTTCTGGCCCATTATTGTGCCCTTCAAAAACACATAGCGCCCCTGGGGGTCTACCTTGTGGTCAGAGGGCTGGAACGGGCAATTCCTATGGACAGCTATTGCCGTACCCCTGGACTTAGGTGTAGGGGAGTTACTAAGATACCATTGTCAAAAAAGGTGGCTGGGCAGTTTAGGAAGCGAGGAGGCGGTGAAATGGGTCTCCTGCAGAAATATTACCTGGGCCCCCAATCTCTTAAGCACTAGCCAGAGCCTATTCCGCTTATTGGGAGAGCACAGCCCACGCACATTATATGACACTACCTTGATCGTAGCCATGTGTTGACGTTAAGGGTTGTCCAGGCGCCAGTCCCCATCTTGTTATAGTCGGCGAGTGCTGATCCCTCCGCCAGACACTGAATAAGCGCTAGAGGTAAGAGTCCAGAAGGAAGAGAAGAGACGAAGAAGAGGAGGAAGTTAGGGGAGAGAAGAAAACACATATGTAAAAAAGACATTACATAAGGCACATTAAACATAAAACAGGGCCACTCGAACGCCTCAAAGGCGATAAGAGGAGAAGCCCCAAACTGTTCACCAAGCCCAGGGAGCCCCCCCAACTTGTGAGGGCCACCTGGGCTGGGCGAAGCGCCCAAATCTGGGCTGGCACCCAAAACGGGTAGTCCTATGTGGGAGAAGTGATCGGACATGGAAAGTCAGGTGTTTCCCACCCCTCACACAGCAAAAAGCAAACAATATATATCCGGGAGCATTGCGACTCCACAAAGTCTCAAAGTATCTCCCGGACAGCAGGGCACATAACACGTATTAAAAGGCCATCTTAAAAAGAAAAAATGCTGAAAAGGTAGCAAAAAATGAAACATTGAAAAACTGAAGGGGGCCTTAATACAAGGCACCAGGCTTCTGGCAGGTGAGTAGGCAATCCACAATATGTGAGCTGTAGATACTGAAGAAGCCCGGGATATCCCAGGGAATAAAGTTGCAATGGCCCCCCTCCATACTGGCCATTTACATCAGAGGGTCAGTTCCTAGGAGACCCAGATGGGAAGTCTAACGTCTCCGTGGTGTCTCATTCTCCCATTGAAGACCCCGGCATCACTGCAGCCGAAGAGGACCGTTTGCGGCCTCGGGAGCGGCGAACCTGCTGCCATGGTTGGGGCATCGCCACCATCGGAATGCCAGAATTGATCCTCCAGTCCGGGAAATCCACAGGGGCCAGCTGTAGCTGTGACAAAAAATGCGGGAGGTCATCCTTGGTACGTAGGGTTGCCGACTTGCCTTCCCTGCTGGCCTGCAAAACAAAGGGGAACCCCCATCTATAGGTGGCATTGGACGAGCGTAGGGATTCAAGGAGAGGGCCCAGGGCCCTGCGTTGCATCAGGGTGCGGCGTGACAAATCCTGGTAGAAGAACAGGCGTGCTCCATCAAAGTCAAAGAAAGGGCGGTTACGCATTCGCTGCATGAGCTGGTCCTTGACCGTGTACCTGTGTAGTTTACAGATTATATCACGCGGGTTCTCCGCATCTTGCGATGGGGGTCGCAGGGCCCTGTGTGCTCTGTCAATTTCCACAGTCTCGGCAGGGGAGAGGCCTAGTAGTTCCTTGAAAATGCCCTGCAGTGTAGGGATAATATCCCTGGCCCCAGTAGCTTCAGGCAGTCCCCTTATGCGTATATTGGACCTCCTGCTACGGTTCTCATAGTCATCCAATTGTGATATGAGACTCTCAATATGGTTGTCCTGTGCAGCACATCTATCCCTTAGCTGGGAGATGGTAGGCAAGGCCTCTTCCACTATCTGCTCCAGGGCCTCCAGCCTTGTGCCTAGCTGAGTGGTGTCTGACTTCAGCTGTTCAATGTCCTGCTTAAAGGCCCTCTCAACCCTGGTGGCAAAGCGGTCCAGGTCCTCCTTGGTGGGGAGGGACAGGAGATGCTGTCGCAGGTCTCTATCCCCCATCAGATCTGCGATGTCAGAGCCCTGACCTAGCGATGCAGTGGAGACTGGGGAGACAGGGGGGGTCGGATCCCTTACCAGTGCCGGCGTCTGTATGGGGGACCTGTGCTGCGGCGGTGTAGTAGGCCTCAGCGCGTGCTTCGTTGCAGCATCCGCGCCCTTGCTTTTCCCGGGCGCCATCTTGAATGGCCCAGCACTCGACTGCGTTCCGCCGCCGAAATAGGCGTTGATCGTGCCGATTCCGGGCTGTAAAGCTGTCCTGGTCCTGGAGGAGGCTCTCCGGTTCTGGGACATGCCTTTGGCGTCCTATTTGTGGCCGCGAATCCGCCGGATCAGGCTGTTGTAGCGTCGGTGTGTGAGGAGCTCAGGGAGTCTGCTGCCTCACTCGGCCATGTCCAAGCCACGCCCCCTTGTATTATTTATTTGATACCTTTTTTTTGTTTGTTCTACTTACTGTGACCGCGCAGTATTTTGATTTTCCACAGAGATTTTGATATAAATGTAGATCGATAATAAAGGAATCTATCCCAGGTAAGGGCATCAGGTAAATAAAGGTTCATTCAACCCAATAAGCCCATTAATGTCAAGAGAGCCATAAGTGTTAAAACGCTAGTACATCGTCCTGCAGCCCCTGTAGATAGGTACAACGCACTGTGGTTGCTATTCCGACGGGGGCTGCTGGATGTTGGGTCTCTCCTATTAAGGTTTATTACTTACCTCCTCATTCCAGGATATACCAGCTTTTCACATTTATGGCTTATCCTAATGCATTACGATAAAGTCTTGTATGTGAAACAGCCCCTCTCGGCTCCCCTAATATTTACCTGAGCCCCATCTCTGTCCAGCAATGCCCATGAGTGTCTCGGCCGTCTGGGACTCTCCCTCCTGATTGGCTGAGACACAGCAGTGGTGCCATTGGCTCCCGCTGAAAAGTCACACAATCAGGACGGAGGGGGCAGGGATGAACCACAGTTCTGTGTCTGAATGGACACAGGGAGCCGCAGCTTGGATTGGGTTCCCCCATAGCAAGCTGCTTGCTATGGGGGCACGCAATAGGAGGGAGGGGCCAGGAGCACCGAAAAAGTACCCAGAGAAGAGGAGGATTGGGGGCAGCTCTATGCCAAACCACTGCACAGAGCAGGTAAGTATGAAATGTTTGTAATTTTAATAGAAAAAAAAAAACAAGACTTTACAATCACTTGAAGGCAGTTTTAGCTGCAAACAGTGGTGGAAGAGCCTGACATTTTATGGCCATGATTTATGTACAGAATGTTCAACAAGCTCTTTTAGGTATGATGGTCAGGAGGCCATATAGTGTGTGTGTGTGTATACCTACGCAGCAGTAGCATTATGTGATGGTACACAGACGGGTCTCAGCAGACATAAAAAACAGCATTAACGAAAACTATCACCAAATTTTGCTTATTTTCATGTGTTTTTAAATCACTTGTGAAAAGAAACCCACTATGTTTTACCACCATTTTGCTTGACAGGATCAGATTTATTTACCGTGTACAGAGACAGTCCAGCAGTCATATCAAGCACTGAGAGCATAAGTGGCAGCGATGTTAGTGACCCATCAGTCGAAGGTAAACTACTAGGCTTAATATCTTATATTTGTTGTAACGTCCCTGGGGGCACCATATGGAGGTCTGCTGTGTATAAAAGGTTAGGAGGACTGGAGGAACCCATCAAATGCCATTTTTGCTTCTGGTAACTCGCCAGCAACAGGGATGCAAAAGAGACCACTCTCTTGCTCCTACAGTATTGTTCTGTTAGTGACTGATATACTGCACAGTCTCATTTGCCATTGATGGAGCAATACCCTTTTGGTTCAAGAAGAAAGGGAGCAATACTGTAGAAGGTAAGTGCGCTAAAGTGGCAGTAAACTGTCAGTGTTAATGTTGATCAACAAGTGAGTTTATAATAAAGCTTACCTTTAGGTAAAACGAATATCTCCTAAACGTGCACCATTTAGCAAGCAGCAGCCATCACTGGTGCATGTTCTCTGAAATAATGACATACCGTGCCATTCCTTCAGAGCTGTGTGCTGCGGCTAAAAAATTCATCCCTGCTTGGCCAATCAAGCAGCCCAAGCCCAGAAGGAAGACCGAGTGACGATTAAAGCCTTTGCAGAGATGACAGCACATTGCTAAATGGCTTTGTTTTAAGGCAAGTCCTTTATAACGTTCTAGCATGCGATACATACTGGTACATTATGCTTTTGTTCTGCAGGGGGAAACTTTTTTTTTTTTTTCTCTTTTCGTCCATGAACGGACACAGCCTTCACAAATCTTGACATATGGGTTATGTTCTTCCTGTTCATAGGAGAGGACTAGGCAGAACATATTAGGTATTTAAATACATGTTACTTTAACAGAGTTGAGCAGCCCCGCCCAGGGGGCGGTCCCTTCGGACATAACCCTGCAGCATGCAGCCTCAGTTTTTTTTTTGCCTAGCAGAGGAGAAGGACGTGGCTCCCTTTTGGGCCCAGCGCCCTGAAATTTTTTTTTTTTTGAGATTCTTCTATTAACTGTCGGCTGGGTGACAGGCTGGATTACATAGATCCTTGTCTCCACAGTCCGGTCATCGAGGATGAGCAGACCTTAGCTACGCTCTGGGTCGGTCACGGCATACCCCATGGCTCCAGTGGTGGCCGTGGGCTTTTCTCTTTCGTTCCTGTACGGACACAGCATCATTGACCTTAGGGTTATGTACCTTTTCTCTAGGAGAGACTAGGCAGACAAAAACAGCACTTTTAGTGTTAAAAACACTTTTTAGTACAGCACCTCCCATGGGGGCATGTCCCCCGGGTACATCCCACTCTCTGGAAGCATCCAGCCCCAGTTTTCATCTGCCTAGCATCAGGAGAGCTTGGCCTTTTTCTGGAGTCCTGTGCTCTGGAGTTTTTTGCTATTTTTTTTCTCCTTGATTTATTTTTTGTTCCTGCTTTTTGGATCCTGGGATCTACTATCAACTGCCGACTGGGTGACAGGCTGGATTTTGAATCCTTGTAGTTGTCCCATCGAGCGTGTGCCAGTCTTTCATTAGGCCGTCCACGGCATGCCCCGTTGCTCCAGGGGCGGCCGGTGAACTACATGTTCCAGGGCACACATATGACCGGTCTCTATGGCTGTGTCAGTGTGCCGGGCCGACAGCCATGCCGCAAGTGGACGTTGGTTCTGTCTGGAATGCCTCCAGCCGGTGATCGCAGGACAGGTAAGTAGTGTCCCCTTGCTTCGGCGGGGTGATTTCGGCTGGTGCATTCCTGGGGAGGTCGACTGAGGGTCCGCCCTGCTTTTTCCTCTCTCCCTTTCCTCTTTCTCCTTCCCCATTTCTGGGTGGTGGCTGTGAGGTGGGGGTCCACCTGGGGGGCTCTGCGACTGCCGGGGGGGGGGGGGGGCTGTCCTACTGGGGGGTACTGTGTATACTGTACTGGGGCTATTTCTCTTTTGTTCATAGACGGACACAGCCTTCATTGACCTTAGGGTTATGCTTCTTCCTACCAGGAGATTTAGGCAGAATTCTACAGCACTTAAGGTGTTAAAAACGTTCCTTCATGCCGCTCCTCCCAGGGGGCGTGGCTCCCCCAGGCATAACCCACACCCTGCTCTAGCAGCTTCAGTTTGTTTTCTGTCTAACCGACAGGAGAGTCAGGCTCTCTCTGGAGTCCTGGACTCTGGAGTTTTTCTTGCAATTTTTCTTGCAATTTTTCTCGCTTTTTATTATTTTGTTCCTGCATTTTTTAATCCTGCGATTCTTCTATCAACAGCCTACTGGGTGACAGGCTGGGTCCTCGGCCCTTGTAGTCCCCCCAGGTTAGGCCTTCGAGCGTGTGCCGGCCCTTAGCTCAGCTTTGGGACGTCCACGACAGGCCCCGTTGCTCCAGGGGCGGCCGAGGAACTTCGGTTTTAGGGCACACATATGACCGGTCTTTTATGGCCTTGTCACAGTGTGTCTGGCCATCAGCCATGCCGTTTAGCGGATCTTTCATTTTCGTTTGGCCTCGTGTGGCCGTTTTAGCGCTCGTAGAGACCGCAAATCTCTCCGTGGGGACTGTCGGCAGCGCAGCCGGCTTCTCAGCACATCATCAGGCTCCTCTCAGCGCGATGCACCAGGCGGGGTGGTGAGTTCCCTGGGGGCCCTCATGCTCAGAACTAGAGCTAGAACAGCCGGGAGGTGACCGTGGGTGGTTCTCTGCTTAGCAGTTTGGGTAACTCGGTGGTTGGATGCCCTGGAGCCTGTACTAGGTACTACCCTCCCCACTAAGGCCTGAGTTAACCCTTGATGCCCCTCCCCCTGCCACTTCTGTTGAGGGAGTGTTATTTCTGAAGCAGCTAGTGCCTGGTTGGGGGGTAAAAAAGCGCCGCCTCCCTGAGCCTGCTTCGGGGGATGACGCTGGCATTAGACCATGCCCGGCTATTGCGTCTGGCTCTGGTTCTGTGGTGTCAGTGTATGCGGGCTAAAAACCCACGCGACCGAAGGAATTTATTGGAGCTCCTTTTTTCTGCGGTTAGAGCTTATAGCTCAGTAACTAGACGGTTTGTGGTTTTGGCGGAGGTACCAGATGTACCGGTCCCTTTTGGGTTCCGCAAACCGCAGCGCACTGCAACTGTGTTCCTTCTTTGGACTTTTTATGTTACACCGCAGTATATATATATATATATATATATATATATATATATATATATATTTTTTTGCAGTCCCTGAATGCTTTGCGACCCCTTTGTAAGTAGGTGGGTCTCTCCTCCTGTGGACCCTCCAGTGTCCGGATGGAGCTAAGCCGCCACGTTGCCCGTGGAAGGGGCTCCTGCCTGTGGGGACCCCGCTGAGAACGGTCTTGACTCGGTCTCTGGTGTCACAGACTCTGACTAGAGGGGCGTAGCTCCTGCTGCAGGAGCTGGGGGCACAAGATGCTGCTGAGCCCTGTAAGGACCTAGCTGAACGTTTGGTTCGGGGTCTGTAGTTCGTCTGTGAGTCAGTCCTGGATGCGCTTCCCTTGCTTTCCAGGGCCTCCGCCTGTATGGGGGTGTTTGCGCCGCCTCGTGTGGCTTACATGCTGGTCTTCGGACCGATCCTCAAAGGGTCCTTGGTGGACTCACCCCTTTAAGGGTGGGCAGCTTTTTGGGCCTCCCGGGTTGACACCCCTAGGGATGCCACGGGTGGTAAGAGCACGCTGCTTCCTCTGCTAGAAAGGGGAAGGAGCCTCGCCGTCGGCGAGGGCCCTCCTCTCCCGAGCGGTTCGTGCGCCCAGCACGGTGGGTATGTCTGCAGGGTGCTAAGGCCCCCGCTGCGGGGCTGTGACGCGCCTGGCACCGCGTGCCTTACAGGCCTGCGGACAGTACTGCTTCCGCATGTAGGTCTGCCCCCACCCGTGTCGGGTGGGGGGCTGGCTTTGTGACTTTGCGGCTCGGTTGAGGCCTCTTCTTTCCGACCGTTGGCTTTGCAAAGTTGTTTTCTCGCGGTGCAAGATAGATTTTCTCTCTTGGCTACCTAACAGATTTTTTCCCTCCATCCTCTGGCTTCCTCCGGTTCGCCGGTTGGCTCTGTCCAGGATCTTCTGATCGGGGGAGTGATGGTGCCAGTTCCCTCGATGGAACGGTCTCAGGGGTAATACTCTGATCTGTTTGTAGTCCCCATGGTGGACGGGGTCCGTCCAATCCTGGGCTTCAGGGCCCTCGTTTGTTTTTTTGTAAAGTACAAAATTTCAGGATGGGGATTTTTTTCTGGCGTCCTTGGATGTCATGAACGCGTACCTGAATGTTCCCATATGCTCTAAGCACGAGAGATTCTGGGCTTTGCGGTCAGGGAGGACCATTTTCTTTTTGTGGCCCTCCCGCTCGACTTGGTGTCGACACCACGGGTTTTCACCGAGGTGCTCGTCCCGATACTGGCCCGACTGTGACAGCGGGGGTTTATCGTGGGATGTCTGGACGACATTCTCCTACGAGCTTCTGAGAACTCTGCATTTGTGGAGCCGTGTCTATCACGTGTCAGACTCTCCAGGAGTTTGGCTGGCTTCTGTTTTTGTCCAGAAGTCAGTGTTGGTCCCGTCTCTGGGACTGGAATTCCTGGGACGCCCCCTAGCATTTTCCCCTGGGGGTTGATTCTGCATGAGGGTTCTGGGTCTGATGGTGGCCTCTTTCGAGGCAGTTCCTTATGCCCAATTCCACACCAGGGAACTACAGAAGGAGATTATGTCACTGTCAGAACCTGTACTCACCGAGACCGAGATGCTGAGGGCGGCTCACCTTTGCGACCCTGTGCAGACCACTCCCTGGAGTTGGGACAGAGGAGGGACGGCACAAGGAGGCACCGGTGCCGGGAGCTGGCAGGAAGACTTAGTGCAGCTGACAGAAGCAGGGCAGGTGCAGAAGAGTGGAGACATGCGTTGGTCAGGCAGGAACTGGTAGGTGAGTCTGGTAGGGTCCACAGGAGATGAAGGCAAATCCGAGTCACAGACCGAGGGTCAAGGGCAGGAGAGTTCAGAGGGAGTCCATGAGAGCAAGCCAAGGTCAAGGGGCAGGAGACAACAGCAATCCAGGTAACGTTAGCCAAAGGGTCAGAGGTTCCAGGTGAGAGGAGAGTCGTCAGGAATTCCGGGTCAAAACAGGCAGGTACGGCAACAGGTAAGCACATAGGAGCTGAAGACAAGCCAGCAACTTGTTCAGGGGATGAGGCCAGTTTAAATAGGAGAGCCAGTCCTCTGATTGGCCACAGAGCTGTCACGTGCACGGCCGTGCGCGCGTCCACGCACACGGCGCGCCGCTGTACCGCGCATGCGCGCGCACATATTGCGCCCGGACGTGCGCCCGTGCCCAGTCGCCCCACGCATGCGCGGGAACTCAATGGAGCCGGGAATGGAGCCCTGACAGTCACGTTGGGACAGGCTCCCGTCTTCTCTGGATTCCCAGATTCAGTTGAGTCAACTGGTCAAGTCTTCACTGGTGTGGTGGCTGATGTCTCCGGTGCTTCGGGCCGGGAAGACATTTCTGCCATGTCACTGGACAGTGGTCGCGACGGATGCCAGCCTCTCCGGCTTGGGGGGCGTTTGGGGCACCCAGTCAGCCCAGGGGCGCTGGACTCAGGAGGAGTCTCGCCTGCCGATCAATGTTCTGGAGCTCCGAGCACTCAAGCTGTGCCTTGCCAGGTGGTCCCTGGAGCTGCAGCTATGGCGATCTCTCTTTTGGTTTGCTTTATATGATGCTGGATCTGCCGTCATCGATTCCTTTGGAGCCTAGATGTTATGGTTTATCCATGCTTATTTTGACCTCTTTTTAGTTAAAGAGGTCAACCTCTTCTGGTAAGGTGCCATCCATAAGCACTTTTATTTGCGGTGATTATTTCCTTTATTTTTGGTGGAGGTGGAAGTCTGCACAGAACTAGTGGATACATCCTGCAAGTTTTTTCTCACTGCTGTTTGGACTGTTTATTGCACATTATTGTCTACGATCTCCCTTAATAAGGAGTCTTGCACTTTTGATGGACATTAATCTTTCTTATAGTATTATTTTTATTAATATGTTTTATTATTTCATTCACTTATGATTGCTGGTTACTTAAAATAATTTTATCTTGACCAATTGGTTATATAATTAATCTAATTGCTCAATTTTCCTAGCGCATACGTTCCTTTTTCACATATTCACGTCATTGCAGGAATTCTTTGCAATCACTTGGACTGCAGCTCAGGTTATACATTATCTATATATACACTATTATTTAATTTAGGTTTGGTGCGAGATCTTACCCCCCACTGATGGACCGAGGCCTGTTAGGCTCGGTGGTCTCTACCATGCTGCGTGCACGGAAGTCTACCTCACGTAGGGTTTACCAACGTACGTGGAAGGTCTACATCTCTATGTGTGAGGAGATGAAGTGGCACCCTCGTTCATACGTGGTGTCTAGGATTCTGCTGTTTTTTACAGCAGGGAGTGGATCAGGCTCTCGCCTTGAGTACGGTTAAGAGTCAGATTTCGGCTCTGGCCGTTTACTTTCAGCGACCCTTGGCGGCGCACTCCTTGGTGCGTACGTTTGTACAGGGGGTCCGACATGTGGCTCCTCCGGTGCGCCATCCACTACCCCCATGGGACTTGAATTTTAGTCCTTTCGGTGCTTCAGGATGCTCCCTTTGGGGACATCCGAAAGACGCTTTGTTGACTCTGTCACAAAAGGTGTTTTTTTCTGGTAGCGATTACCTCGATCAGACGAGTATCTGAACTGGCGGCCTTGTCTTGCAAGGCTCCCTATTTGGTCATCCATAAGGATAAGGTGGTGCTGGTTCTCCCGAAAGTGGTTTCAGCTTTCCACATTAATGAGGACATTGTTCTTCCATCCTGATGTCCTCAGCCGAAAAACCAGAAGGAGGCCACTTTACTTTCCCTGGATGTGGTTCGGGCCCTACAGGTGTACTTCTCTGCTACGGCTCCGTTCCGGAAGTCGGACTCACTGTTCGTGTCGGTGGCTGGTCCCAGAATAGGTCTGGCAGTCTCGTCGGCCACCATTTCTGGGTGGATACGACAGATTGTGCTTCAGGCCTATGCCCTGAAGGGGCGTGCGCCCCCCTTTCGGGTTACGGCGCATTCGACCAGGGCAATCGGTGCCTCTTGGACTTTCCGGCATCAAGCCTCTGTGTTACAGGGGTGTAAGGCAGCGACCTGGTCGTCGATCCACACTTTTTCAAAGTTTTACAAGGTGGATGTGTGTGCATCTTCTGATGCCTCCTTCGGCCGCAGGTGTTACAGGCGGCAGTTTATGGTTGGAGTTTCTCCGTTGAGCAACTCCGGTTTTGTTTGGGGTGTAACCTGGTTTGCTGTGTTATTTTCCCACCCCTCGAAATTTTTTGACACTGCTTGGGGACGTCCCTACTGTCAAAGGATGCTGTGTCCGTCTATGAACGGAAGAGAAAATAGGATTTTTGTACTCACCGTAAAATCCATTTCTCGGAGTTCATAGATGGACACAGCACCCACCCCTCCTTTGTTTGTACTGCTTGTTACGAACTGAGGCTACTAAAGCAGGGTGTGGGTTATACCCCGGAGGCCACGCCCCCTGGGAGGAGCTGCACTAAGGAATGTGTTGTTAACACTTAAAGTCCTTTTTTTCTGCCTAAACTCTCCTAAAGGGAAGCGGATATAACCCTACTGTCAAAGGATGCTGTGTCTGTCTATGAACTCCAGAGAAATGGATTTTACGGTGAGTACAAAAATCCTATTTTTTTACTGAGGTGCTCTGTCTGTGTTGGGCTGTGTGTTTCACTGTGTTTTCTGCACATGTACGGCCGCCATTTTGCCAGAGCCGCGGTTCTATGCATTCGGCGGCCATTTTACTGTAGCCCGCATGCTGTTTTGTGCATGTCGGCGGCCATTTTAGAAATTCTTTGGCCTCTAGTGCCTGAAATAACGGCGCGCACACCGCGGCTTCTCTCTGAGGGAAACGACACGGCACAGCAGCACTCTCTATCAGCTCTGCTCAGCGGTACAGCCTGTCCTGGGCAGTGAGTCCCTGGGGTTCCGTGCTCTCTATTTTAGCCTGGAGGGTGACCGGTGGGTCCCGTTTTTGGGTCTGTTTACTAAGGTGGCAAAACATTTTTGTGGTGGGCAGCATGGAGTCTGAACCACCAGGGCCCTCATGTGATGCATCTTCCACACTCATGCCAGAGTTAACCCTTAGTGCCCCTGCTCCTGTGGCCTCGCTGGATGCTGTGACGGCAGTCCTGGAGGCGTTTGTTGCCAGGATGGAAGCGGCTAGTGGCCAGAAGGGGGGTAAAAAGCGCCCCCTCCCTGAACCTGCTTCTGGGGATGTGTCTGACGCAGAATTAGGTGCTGCTTCTGTTTTTGACCACACTTCCGTCATGTCAGAGGATGCAGACTTAACCCACCCGGACAGTGAGGATGATTCTGCTTCAGGGTCAAAGCAGGATAAGGAATTTGTGGGAGCTCTTATCACTGCGGTGCGGGATACTCTAAAACTTGAGGATTTGGCGGAGGCATCAGACATGCCGATCCCTTTTGGGTTCCGCAAGCCTCCCCGCACTGCAAAAGTGTTTCCTTGTGTTCCGTATCTGGACGACTTGTTATACAAGGAATGGGATCGGCCGCAGAAAGCTTTTGCTGTACCAAAGTACTTTGCGGTCCGTTACCCACTTTTTTTTTAGGAAATCCTCCCCAAAAGGGTATGTCCTCCGTCAGTGGGACCCCCCTGTGTCCAGGCTGAACAAAGCTACCACGTTGCCTGTGGAAGGGGCTCCCGCCTTTAAGGACCCCGCAGACAGGAGAGCTGAAGCTGTGGCCCGCTCTTTATTCACAGTGGTGTGGTCCGCAGTGAGATCGGTTTTGGCCGGGACTCTGGTGTCACAGACTCTTACCGAACGGGCTAAGTCCCTGGTGCAGGAGCTGGAGGCGCAGGGTGCTTCTGAGACCTGCGTTGACCTGGCCGACCAGTTGGTCCAAGGTCTAAAATTTGTCTGTGAGTCAGCCCTAGATACGCTTCCCTTGCTTTCCAGGGCCTCCGCCTACGCGGTGGTACTACGCCGCCTTGTGTGGCTGAAGTGTTGGTCTGCGGACCAGTCCTCTAAGAAGTCCCTGGTGGACTTACCCTTTATGGGTGAACGGCTTTTTGGGGCTTCCCTGGATGACATCATAAAGGATGCCACAGGCGGTAAGAGCACTCTGCTCCCGCAGTCTGGGAAGGGAAAGGGCCCTCATTTACTACCCCAAAGCGGTCTTTTCGCTCGCCAAGTGCGACAGGAAAACGTTTTCCGGGTGCTAAGACGTCCACTGAAGAACAAAAGCGCACCTGGTACAGCAAGCCCAACAAGCCTGCCTCCGCCTGAAGGTTTGCCCCTGCCCACAACACGGGTGGGGGGCCGGCTTTGCGAATTCTCGGCTCGGTGGAGGTCTCTTCTTTCCGACCGTTGGGTTTGCGAAGTAATGTCCTCTGGGTACAAGATAGAATTTCTCTCTTGTCCGTCAAACAGATTTTTTTCCTCCGGGGCGCCTGAAGGATCTGTCAGGGGCTGTCCAGGATCTGCTGGTCAGGGGAGTGATTGTGCCGGTTCCCTCACAGGAACGCTTTCAGGGGTTTTACTCCAATCTGTTTGTAATCCCCAAGGATGGGGACCGTCCAGTCCTGGACCTCAAGGCCCTCAATTGCTTTGTCAAAGTACAAAAGTTCAGGATGGAGTCGATACGCTCAGTAATGGCGGCGCTCCATCAGAGGGATTTCCTAGCATCCTTGGACATCAAGGACGCGTACCTGCATATCCCCCTATGTGCAAAACACCAGAAATGTTTGCGATCGGAGAGGACTACTTTCAATTTGTGGTTCGGCCTGGCCTCGGCACCTCAGGTTTTTACCAAATTGCTCGCCCCGATCCTGGCCCTGCTGCGGCAGCGCGGGATCGCTATTGTGGGATACCTGGACGACCTTCTTCTGAGAGCTTCCTCAAGCTCAGAGTTAGAAGAGGACGTGTCTATCACCTGTCGGACCCTTCGGGAATTCGGTTGGCTACTGAATATACAGAAGTCAGTACTAGTACCATCTCAGCGGCTGGAGTATCTGCGGTTGGTCCTGGATTCTTCGGAGGCAAAAGTTATCCTCCCAGCAGAAAAACTGCAGACTCTGCACTCTGCGGTGCAGCGGTTGGTGATCCACAAATGGGTGTCGCTTCGCTTTTGCATGCGAGTACTGGGTCTGATGGTGGCCTCTTTCGAGGCAGTCCCGTATGCCCAATTCCACACTCGAGTGTTACAGAAGGAGATTCTGTCACGATGGAACAAGCTTCCTTCGTCTCTGGATTACCAGATTCGGGTGAGTCGACTGACCAAGTCCTCCCTAGTGTGGTGGCTGACATCTCCGGTACTCAGGAACGGAAAGTCGTTTCTGCCGTGTCACTGGACAGTGATCACAACGGATGCCAGCCTCTCCGGGTGGGGGGGTGTCTGGGGTGTCCAGTCAGCCCAGGGGCGTTGGACTCAGGAGGAGTCCCGTCTTCCGATCAATGTACTGGAGCTCCGAGCGATCAAGTTGTGTCTCTTCAAGAGGTCCCCTGCAGCTTCTTCCTCGCCTGCTACGCAGGGTGGAAGCCGAGGGGATACCAACAGTCCTGATCGCCCGGATTGGCCGCGCCATCCCTGGTACGCGGACCTGGTGCAGCTGGTGGCAGACGTTCCTTGGCGTCTACCCCTGAGAGAAGACCTGCTGTCACAAAGTCCTATCTTTCACCCTGCTTTACAGTCGCTGGCTTTGACGGCGTGGGTGTTGAGAGCCAGGTGTTGAAGGACCGAGGCCTGTCGGGCCCGGTGATTTCTACCATGCTACGGTCACGGAAGTCCACATCACGAAAGATTTACCATCGTACATGGAGGGCCTACATCTCTATGTGTGAAGAGATGAAGTGGCACCCTCGTACATACGTTGTGTCGCGAATTTTGCTGTTTTTACAGCAGGGAGTGGATCAGGCTCTAGCCTTGAGTACGGTGAAGAGTCAGATCTCGGCTCTAGCTGTCTACATTCAGCGACCCTTGGCATCGCACTCTTTGGTGCGTAAGTTTGTGCAGGGGGTCCGGCATGTGACCCCTCCTGTGCGGCCTCCGCTACCTCCATGGGACTTGAATTTAGTTCTTTCGGCGCTTCAAAAAGCTCCGTTTGAGGACATTCGGGAGATCCCCTTGTTGACTCTGTCTCAGAAGGTCCACTACCCCCATGGGACTTGAATTTTAGTCCTTTCGGTGCTTCAGGATGCTCCTTTTGGGGACATCCGAAAGACCCTTTGTTGACTCTGTCACAAAAGGTGTTTTTTCTGGTAGCGATTACCTCGATCAGACGAGTATCTGAACTGGCGGCCTTGTCTAGCAAGGCCCCCTACTTAGTCATCCATAAGGATAAGGTGCTGCTGCGACCGCAGCCATCATTCCTTCCAAAGGTTGTTTCGACCTTTCACTTTAATGAGGACATTGTTCTTCCATCCTTATGCCCTCAGCCGAAAAACCTGAAGGAGACCACTTTACATTCCTTGGACATGGTTTGAGCCATACGGGTGTACTTGTCTGCTACGGCTCCGTCTCGGAGGTCGGACTCACTGTTCGTGTCAGTGACTGGTCCTAAAAAAGGTCTGGCGGTCTCGTCGGCCACCATTTCTAGGTGGATCAGACAAGTCGTGCTCCAGTCCTATGCCCTAAAGGGGCGGGCGCCTCCCTTTCAGGTCATGGCGCATTCGACCAGAGCGATTGGTGCCTCTTGGGCTTTCCGTCATCAAGCGTCTGTCTTACAGATTTGTAAGGCAGCGACCTGGTCGTCAATCCGCACCTTCTCAAAAAAAATTTAAGGTGGATGTGAGTGCATCTTCGGATGCCTCCTTTGGCCACAGGGTTTTACAGGCGGCAGTTTAAGGTTGAAGTTCCTCCGTTGAGGAACTCTGGTTTGTTTGGGGTGAAGCCTGGTTTGCTGTGTTTTTTCCCACCCCTCGAAATGTGCTTGGGGACGTCCACTGCTTGGGGACGTCCCTAAGGTCAATGATGCTGTGTCCGTCCATGAACGAAAGAGAAAATAGGATTTTTGTACTCACCGTAAAATCCATTTCTCTGAGTTCATGGACGGACACAGCACCAACCCCTCCTTATTTGTACTGCTTGTCTACGAACTGAGGCTGGATGCTTCCAGAGAGTGGGATGTACCCGGGGGACACGCCCCCATGGGAGGTGCTGTACTTAAAAGTGTTTTTAACACTAAAAGTGCTGTTTTTGTCTGCCTAGTCTCTCCTAGAGAAAAGGTACATAACCCTAAGGTCAATGATGATGTGTCCGTCCATGAACTCAGAGAAATGGATTTTACGGTGAGTACAAAAATACTATTTTTGCTCCAGGGTCCACATATGACTGGGCTGTTTTGTGGTCTCACTCACAGTGGACCAGGCAGACAGCTACTCCAGCTATGGTTGTAGGCCTGTCAGGAACGCACCAGCGGGTCCTCGCATGGACGGGTAAGTACTGTCCCTACTGCCTCGGTGGGTTGGAACAGCTGGGCATTCCTGGGATTAGGGTGTTCTCCTTTCCTTCCTTTCCCTGCTCTGTCACATTTCCCCTTATACTCGTAAGGGCTCGCTGCCTCAGCCTTCTCATCCACATTGCGGTGCTCTGAAGCCATTATTAGTATGCCTGCATTTTCTATTACATTTTCCCATTGGTGGCCATTTTGTCGTGGCCGCAATGTGGCGCAGGTTGATATTGCGGGCGGCCATTTTCTTGTGGTCGCGCCCTTTTTTTCTTTCTCTGAGGGGTCTGGCGGACATTTTTGTGTGGATTTCTGGCATCTGGCCTCTAGTGGCGGCTTCCTGAACGGCGCACAGCACTACTCTCCTCACAGACAGATTTTCCTCACACACACGCTGTGTACAGAGGGCGGGCGGTGGCGCTGAGCAGTCTTTCTGGGTTGGTGAGTCCCCTGGGTAACCCCCCCTCGGTCAGTGCAGCAAGGAGGGCAGGCTTTTTCAGGTCTTGAATTGGTCCCTGAGAGCTGTCTGTGGTGTTATGGAGCCAGTTTCTGGTCCTTTTCCCCCCAAACATACCAGAGGTGGCAGCTGATGCCCCTGCGGTTCCCATGGACACTTTGTCCGCAGTCCTGAAATCATTTGTTGCTAGGGAAGAAGCGGCATGCGGGCATATGGGGGGGTAAAAAGCACCACCACCCCCCACCATCTCCTGGGGATTGCGCTGACTCAGACCCGGGCCTGGCTGCGGCACAGGACCCCTGTTCTGGGTTGTCAG
Organism: Rana temporaria; assembly: GCF_905171775.1. NCBI lineage: Eukaryota > Metazoa > Chordata > Amphibia > Anura > Ranidae > Rana > Rana temporaria. The sequence goes on from NC_053492.1 coordinate 59,866,723, forward strand.
AGGATATGGACCAGGACCTTCTTGTGAGCAAGACCCCTCGCCAGGGTCAGTGCAGGACAGGGCACTTGTCAGTGCGCTTATCAATGCTGTGAGGGACTCCCTTAAGCTGGATGGTGCAGCTGCGGCGTCCACGGAGGGGTCAGTCCCCATAAGGAATGGGGAAAGCCACAGAAGTCCTTTGTGGTCCCTCAGCACCTGGCCGTCCGTTACCCTTTTGAAGACCGCCTCTTGAAAAAATGCCCCCGCATTTGTTAAAAAGCTATATTTTTGTTTTTTTTATGATACTGGAGCTTTTAGTTGACTAAAATGCAACTAAAAGAATACAAATGACTAAAATGACATTTTAGTCAAAAGACTATGACCAAAATTGAAATGTGATGTCAACATTAACATGGTTTCACTACAATTTGAGGCTTAGACTAGGGCCTTCTGATTCCCCTTTGGACAGATACTGCAGTAACTAATAATTAGGTTTGTAATGTGGGTTAGTTATAACTACCGTATTTATCGGCGTATACCGCGCACTTTTTTTCCCCTTAAAATAATACCCCGCTTCCCGCGCTCAGTTTGAACGCCTCCGCCGACGTATACCGAGCGCAGTACACTCGGGTATATTCGGCCAGGCTTTGTTTCGCTCGTAGTCACGCTCTGTGACGTTTATGCGTGAGAAGCCGAGCGTGGCCGAATATACCCGAGTTTACTGCGCTCGGTATATGTCGGCGGAGGCGTTCAAACTGAGCGCGGGAAGCAGGGATTCGACTCTGAGACAGCGCGGGAGAAGCCGGGAGGACACCACCAAGGCCGCAGCCGGACCGGACAAGGACGCCGGTCAAGACACCAAAACTGTAAGTATTAAAATCTTTTTTTTACAGGAAAAACTGGTCTACATTAGGGGTGCGCGCTATACGCCGAAGCGCGCAATACCCCGATAAATATGGTATATACAGTAAGTTTAGGTTGTATAGATCCAGTCTGGCACTGCATTTTCTCTTTGATGGGCACCGGAATCCAGATATTGTCACATTATACTGTTGCGTAAAGGAAGATTGGACACTAGCAAATAAAATAAAATTGTTGGTCAACCCAGTAGGGGCTACTGGTAAATTCTGGTCCATGTGGGAATCTGTCATGTATGCATGTGTTATATATTCTTACATATGAGATTCCTCCTATCATGATTCCATCACTAGCTTTGCTGGTTTGTGTTTTTTGTATTTTTGAAAGTATACATATATATTCTTTTTTTTTTTATGTATATGGTTTAACCCCTTTTTATACATGTTTTTCAATGTTTATACTACTTTACATTGGTATGCGATTAACTATCTCCCGCGACATTTTGACATTTGTATTGCATATACATGTATATGTGCTTTGTCTAGGTGTGCATGTGTCTCCTTTAAAAGATCATCCTATTTGCACACAGTGTGTTAAACATTTTTATTTAGACAGGTAATTGATTTTTACCCGTCTTTTTTTTTTTGATTGGTTCCAGCCACACACTTTGGTCTATAAATTAGTATGCATACCTGGTGATAGTCAGCAATGATTAAACACTTTGTGTGAAACGCGTCTACTGAACAGTGTGGAACCCTCGTGTGTCATGTTTTTTAAACCTTTGACTCTACAATAAACCAACACATTTTTCTTCATCTCTGGATGTGCTGCCCCTTCTCTTTGCAGCCCAGGAGGAACCCGCCTAACTTTTTTGCTTGTGTCCCATGGGGTATGGACATCTTTCCTTTTGGATTGCCACGCCCGACCACACTGAACGGGATCTTTGGGGCTGGTCTGTTAATAAGACCTTTTGGGCACTGGTTTTAGTATTGTGGCACTTTCCAGACCTGTATGTACTTGTAAAAGTTAGCCACTGATCAATTTCCCATTGATGAAGACTGCACTTGGATATTCCCCAAGGTGCTGGCCCTTGTGGGCCAGCCTTATTACATTCTCAGGGTATCACCATTGTGGGATATTTCGACAACCTCCTGCTGAAGGAATAGTTGTTACAGGTTCTGGCAGATAAAATAGCCTTTACAATCAAGACGTTTCAGAGGTTTAGTTGGGTGATAAACCTTTGCCAGGCGAAACCTCAATCTCTACACTCCTAGAATCTGATGACTTTTCTGTCCAGAAGTCGTTCAACACATTGCTGTTGCATCTGATGTTTACAGACTCCTGGTCCCTATACCCATATAAAAAGACTGAGGGATGCCGAAAGTGGATCTCTTGGCCTCCAGACTCAACAACGAACTAGACAGTACAGGGAACCCCTAGCTGGTGCATTGAATACTCTTGTGTTTCTGTGGCATGATGTGACCCTGATCTGTGCCTTTCTTTCCCTGACATTTCTTCCTTGTCCCAGACAGACAGATTTGGCACTCTGACCTGATGAGACTTCTGGCAGACTTGGGCTCTTCTGGATCATCCAGATCTTGTCTCAACTGATTTACCACCCTGCTTCATGGTCGTTGGCTTAATTTGGCTGTTGAAACCCAAGTTCTGAGAGACGGAATGGTTCTCACAATGCCAAAACTAGAAAGCATACTTGCTGCAAAGTCTATTACTGCGCATGGAAGACATACTTAATTTGGTGTGAGGTGAGAGACTTTAATCTGAATAAAAAGAACATCCTGGTCTTTTTAGAAATGGGTCTGGACCAGCATTTGGCCCTTAGCATCATGAGGGATCAGGTCTCTGCACTTGCTATCTTGTTCCAGGCACCACTCCCATGTGGCTGTCTGTCTGTTTGCTCTCCGGCGACTGTGGGATCTAAATTTGATTCTATTGGCCCTTTTAAAATCACATTTTGTACCTATTCTGTAAATCTTTCTACTCTCACAAGGTTGCGTTCCTTGTTGCTATCTTCTCTGTGAGGTAAGTATCTAAGCTGGTGGCCTTACCCTTTAAAGAGCATTTTCTGGTATTACACAAAGATGAGGTGGTGTTGAGACCCAGAAATTCCTTCCTGCCTAAGATAGCTCCAGACATTCACCTCAATCAGGACGTCATCCATCCAGTCTTTGAGCTAGGAGAGGCTATCCTCAGCTGGCCTTTCATTTCGTTTTTGCCAACATCCAATCGTCCTGTAGGCAGCAGTATAACCAGACAGTATATGACTTCTAGTGAGTACAAAAATCCTATGGCAGGTTGATTTAATTAAAGGGAAATCAACTGTTCATTTTCAAAGGGAAACTTCCCCAGAGTTTAGTGCATTAGGTGATGCCCAGCTGTATGCTTATTTTCCTTGGACATGATTGGGTATTCTTTGCAACTTGCCTTGAAAAGTGAAGTCTGTTTACTTGCTGAACAGCCTATATGCCTTTAGTAAATCAACCGCTTTAAATATCTTCTGCACTTGGGTACGTACAAAGGCGCTGGCTCCTGTATGCTAGCCTTACTACATTATCAGGGAATCCCCAGTGCAAAAATCCTGTGTATGATTTCCTGGGGAAATATGTGCTTAACGCAGAATTTCAGTCACCCAACTCACGTCCTTTGATCCCAGGGTGTCAGTGACACTCTCCATCACAGCCTGGGCTCACAGTATTGCTGGACTGTTGAACCTGCTGTTCCAATTCACTACCCAAGAACTGCTTTTTCCATGCATTGCTGAGGAAGGACTTTAAAATCATCAGATCAGTTTGTAAGATTGTAAGGGGGCAAAGGGGGCTTTTTATATCAAAAGTATACGTTTTTCAAAATAACAAACCTGTCATAATTACCTGCTCTGTGCAGTGGTTTTGCACAGAGCAACCCCATTCATTCACACAGTGCAGCTTGGCCCTGCTCCCTACTCCTCCCCTCATTTGCTCACTGGCTGTGATTGACAGCAGCAGGAGCTAATGGCTCCCGCGGCTGTGTAAACAAATGAGGGAGACACTGCTCTCATGCACATCGCTGTGTCGAGATCAGGCTCAAGTAAATATAAGCGAAGGATTATATTCAAAAGGATTTTTTACCTTCATGCATAGAATATATTAACCACTTAAGGACCAGCCTCCGCAGTTATGTTACTGCGGCAGGTTGGCAAACCTGGGCGAGCCGTTGTAGCTTTACGGCCGCTTTAAGAGCACTAGGGGGTAGAGAGGAAATCACTGCTCAAGGATACTGATCAGGAAAATCTCACCACCTGATCCGAAGCCACGGGTGCTGGCAATGCATAGGATAATGCAAAATGAAGAAAGGATTTCTGGACAGCCGCACTCCTAAACTAGTTGCTTTTAGTGTAAAACAAAAAACACAGGATACATGCCACAGCAAACGGGGTACATGCTGACGCGTTTCACACCAAACCTTAGTGCTTAGTCATAGTTTCAAGCTATGACTAAGCACTAAGGTTTGGTGTGAAACGTGTCAGCTTGTACCCCGTTTGCTGTGGCATGTATCCTGTGTTTTTTGTTTTAAAAAAACTGGTCTCACGATTTGATTACGATTATCTGGTCTTTGTTTCGATCCTGCGATGCATCACGATTACTGACGAGCTCCCACTTCCGCTTGGGTTGTCTAGGCGGCCATTCCTCGCTGCAATCTTCTGGAACACCTCACAGGTCCCAGAAGCTTGCCTGGCTATGCAGGACAGTGCAGTGAGACATGCGCCCCCGGCTATGAAGCTGCAAGCTGTCTAGGCTGGATGCCCACAGTAGTATTGCCAGCACCGTAGACAAGTAGGGGAGAGAATGGAGGGTTTGGGTGGCCATGTCGCTGGATTGTAGCTGCTGACTTTAAACCACTTAAGACCCGGACCATTATGCAGGTAAAGGACCCCGCCCCTTTTTGCGATTCGGCTCTGCTTCGCTTTAACTGACAATTGCACGGTTGTGCAACGTGTCTCCCAAACAAAACTTGCATCCTTTTTTTCCCACAATTAGAGCTTTTTTTGGTGGTATTTGATCACCTCTGTGGTTTTTATTTTTTGCGCTATAAACAAAAATAGAGTGACAATTTTGAAATCAATATTTTTTACTTTTTGCTACAATATCCCCCAAAAATATATAAAAAAAAACTTTTTTTCCCCTCAGTTTAGGCCGATACGTATTCTTCTACATATTTTTGGTCAGACACATGTTACAAAAAACAGGAAAAGGCTCTGACGCATTTCACACCGTAAGAAGGTGCTTAATCATAGCTGATTAAGCTACGATTAAGCACCTTCTTACTGTGTGAAACGTGTCAGTTTTTCCTGTTTTCTGTAACATGAAGTGACTGTATTGGATTTCATCTGCTATACAAGATATGAATAAAAGATGCCTTCAACAGTGTTTTTTTCCTTCCTAGTAATAAATAAATAATGCCATAAATGTATCCCCTATTTTGTAGATGCTATAACTTTTGCACAATAAATATACGCTTATTGCAATACATACATATCGGCCTAAACTGTGAATAAATTTGTTTAAAAAAAAAAAAATGGGGATATTTATTATAGCAAAAAGTAAAAAAATAAATATTGTATTTTTTTTTGTTTGTTTATAGCGCAAAAAATAAAAACCGCAGAGGTGATCAAATACCACCAAAAGAAATCTCTATTTGTGGGGGGTAAAAGGACCTCAATTTTGTTTGGGTACAAAATGCCCTGGTCATTAAGTGGGAAAATCGTCTGGGGGTGAAGTGGTTAAGGTAAACAAAATCTGCCTTTAGAACCACGTTAAGATGTTTGAATTAAGATCTGTTATGGTTATCGGTTGATTTCCTTTCAATAATTGATGTTTTCTAATTCCTCTTAATTGGATGTAGATGTTGCGATCATCTCTCGCGAGGCAGTAGGATACGCTCTGCCTGTGTGCTGTGCAGCGAAAGTACTTCCTGAAGATGAGTAGGATCACCGAGGATCATGATCCATCAGATGGAGACAAGTTAGACTTTAACAATTGTATTCTATTACATTTTTGGTTTGGAGTTTAATACCACTTTAGGTTCAGCTGACTTGTTTTGTATGTTGCCTAAGTGTGAGAAAATTTTAGGCATTTTTGGTTTAAACTATGCAGATATTGTTTTTTTTTTTCCAGTAAAGTTGTACTGAATTTTCTTTGTATGCCTGTTTTTCTTATTCTCATCACACACACTGGCTTTGAGTGCTAGGAGATGTGTAAATGGGTTGTACAGTCATAAACTTGCTTTTGGTAACTAAAGCTTCTCTATATATCGTTTTTTTTAATTTTAAGCGTTGCATCATATATCCACTTGACCTCTGTAATATTTTACCCCCTCCATGACTAGGCCATTTTTGCTATTTACCATTGCGCTGCTTTTACTGAAAATTGTGCGGTCATGCAACACTGTATGCAAATGAAATTGTATATCATTCTTACAAACAAAGACGAAAACATTTTTTTTTACTTTCCTCTATAAAACATACCGTATGTTTCGCTCCATAAGACACCCCCCCCCCCCCCCCTAAAAAAACGGGGAAATGTGTGTCCGTTTTATGGAGCGAATACTGACCAGGAGAGCCGATAAGGGGACCTTTCCGACGGCAGAACGATGCCCTATGCATCTCTCAGCCCCTGCCAAAATCCTGTTTCTCCCCTGCCTTCAGCTGCTACAGGGAGAGAAACAAAACGCGATTTTATATGCAAATTACGCTCACACCTCAGCATGCAGGTGAGCATAGGGGGCATGTAGAAGTGATCGCAGAGGAGGGGTGCAGAGTTGAATGGGAAGGAGGGGTTGGAGGGCAGAGGTTAGAAAATGAGGGGTTTGGGGGACAGAGGTTAGCAGATGAGTTAGAGGGGCAGAGTTTTACTGAGAGGGAGATAAGAATACAGCGATTAGTAGAGAGATTTCTTCCACTGACACCAATGATGGGGCATTGTCCCTCCTCCCTCTAAATAGGTATTTGACTTTGGGGTGTCTACTTTCCAAAATGGGGTCATGGGGGGGGGGGATTGGTTGTGTAAGCTTGATATTACAGGGCCACCGAAACGGAAAGGTAGTGAGGAAGTAAAATCACAATTTCTCTTCCGTTCATGGACGGACACAGCAGCAATTGACCTTAGGGGTATTATATCCTTCCTTCCAAGAGAGACTAGGCAGAAAAAACAGCACTTCAAGTGTTAAAACACTTTTCAATACAGCTCCTCCCAGGGGGTGTGGTCCCCCGGGTATAACCCACTCTCTGACTCAGCAGCTTCAGTTTTTTTCTGCCTAGCCTCAGGAGTAGACATGGCCTTCTGGAGTCCATGTACTTTTTTTGCTTTTATTTTGTTTTGTTCCTGCATTTTTGTTCCTGATATCTTCTATCAACTGCCGACTGGGTGACAGGCTGGATCTTGATCCTTGTAGAGTCCCCCCATGCTCGGCCATCGAGCGTGTGCCGGCCCTCAGCTGAGCTCTGGGTCGTCCACGACATGCCCCGTTGCTCCAGGGGTGGCCGGGGAACTACATGTTCCAGGGCACACATATGACCGGTCTTTATGGCTTTGTCGCAGTGTGTCTGGCCGACAGCCATGCCGTTTAGCGGACGTTGATTCTGTCCGGAATGCCTCCACCCGGTGGTCGCAGGATGGGTAAGTAGTGGCCCCTTGCCCTGGCAAGGTGGTATGGCTGGTGCTTTCCTTGGGGAGGTCGAATGAGGGTCCACCCTGCTTTCCTCTCTTTCTTCCTCTCCCTCCTTCCCCATGCTGGGTGGCGGCTGTAAGGGGGGGGGCCCTCCTGGGGTTCTGTCACTACCGGGGACCGGTGTACTGTAAGGTGCTGTTGTTTTTGTTGGAGGAGTTGCTGTATGTGCTGGGCTGTGTCTTTCTGCTGTGTCACTGTGTGTTTTAAACACGCGTATGGCCGCCATTTTACCGCGGACGCAGTGTGTATAGGTCGGTGGCCATTTTCTTGTGGCCCGCATGCTGTTTTCCCTGCATACGGTGGCCATCTTGGAAAAGTCTTGGCCTCTAGTGCCTGTAATAGCGCAGCAAAAGCCCACGAATAGCTTCCTGAGGGACAGCGCAGCCAGCACTTCTCAGCGCTTCAGCTAACACTACAACCGGGTCGAGTGGTGAGTTCCCTGGTGGTCCCCTGCCCTCTGTTTTGCAACCGGGAGGGGTGACCGGTGGGCGTCTACCTTGCAGTACTAAGGAGGCATAAGCGGTGGGTCCACATGGAGTCTGAACAGAGGCTTCTACCCCAACCATGCCTGAGTTAACCCTTGGTGCCCCTGCGGTCTCTGAAGAGCCATACGGCAGTCCTTAGGCGTTTTATTGCTAGAATTGAAGCGACAAATGGCCAGAAAGGGGGGTAAAAAAACTCCGCCGTACTCAAAAAACTTGAGGAGGGCGGAGTCGTCCGATACCGGTCCCTTTTGGGTTCCGCAAGCTGCCCCACACCGCAAAAAGTGTTTCCTTGTGTTCCATACCTGACAAAATAATGTACAATGAATGGGATCGGACGCAGAAAGTTTTTGCTGTACCAAAATACTTTGCGGTCCGTTATCCTTTTGAGGAAGACTTTAAATAAAATAAAAAAGTCCTCCGTCAGTGGACCCCCCTGTGTCCAGACTGAACAAGTCTACCACGTTACCTGTGGAAGGGGCTCCCGCCTTTATGGACCCTGCAGCTAGGAGAGCTGCGGCTGTGGCCACTCCATGTTCACAGTAGTGGGGTCGGCAGTGAGACCGGTTTTGGCCGGAGCTCTAGTGTCACAGACAATTACCGAGCGGGCAAAGTCCCTGCTGCAGGAGCTGGAGGCGCATAATGCTCCTGAGCTCTGTGTGGGCCTGGCTGACCAGTTGGTGCAGGGCCTGCAGTTTGTCTGTGAATTGGCCCTGGATACGCTCCCCTTGCTCTCCAGGGCCTCCGACTACGCGGTGGTACTATGCCACCTTGTGTGGCTAAAGTCCGATCCCTCTTTCCTCGGGGTATCAAGATAGAGTTTTCTCTCTTGTCCACCAAACAGATTTTTCCTTCCAGCCTCCAGCTTCCTCCGGTACGCCAGGTGGCCCTGTCAGGGGCTGGTCAGGATCTGCTGGTCAGGGAAGTGATTATACCGGTTCCTTCAAGGGAACGGTTTCAGTTTTTTTTTTTTTTTACTCCAATCTGTTTGTAGTCCCCCAAAAAAGGAGGGGTCCATCCAATCATGGACCTCAAGGCTCTTAACTCTTTTGTCAAAGTGCAAAGATTCAGGATGGAATTGTTCGCTCGGTAGTGGCGGCTCTCCATCAGGGAGACTTTATGGCGTCCTTGGGTACTCAGGATGCGTACCTGCAAAACACCAGAGGTTTCTCCTTGTTTGTGGTCGAAGAGGACCATTTTCAGTATGTGGCCCTCCCCTTCAGCCTGGCTTCGGCACCACGAGTTTTCACAATGATGCTCGCTCTGATTCTGGCCCTCCTAAGGCAGCGCGGAATCGCTATTGTGGGAGACCTGGACGACTTTCTCCTGAGAGCTTCTTTAAGCTCAGACTTGGGAGAGGATGGGTTCATCACCTGCCAGCCCTTCCAAAAGATTCGGGTGGCTACTGAATGTCCAGGAGTCAATGTTGGTTCCGTCCTAGCGACTGGAATACCTGGGGTTGGTCCTCGATTCCTCAGAAGCAAGTTTTTTCTCCGGATAGAAGAACTCCAGACACTGCAATCTGCGGTGCAGCGGTTTGCGACCCCCCAGCATTGGTCGTCGCTTCGCCTTTTGCAGAAGAATTCCTGGGTCCCATGGTAGCCTCTTTCGAAGCGGTTCCGTATGCCCAATTCACACCCGAGTGTTACAGAAAGAGATTCTGTCACATTGGGACAAGCTCCCTTCGTCTCTCTGGTTTACCAAGTTTTGGGTGAAGTCGCCTGGTCAGGTCCTCCCTAGTGTGGTGGCTGACATCTCCTCCGGTACCTTCGGACCGGAGAAATAATTTTTGCCATGCTATCTCGAGCCAGTGGTCACGACGGATGCCAGCCTCTCCGGCTGGGGGCGTTCTGGAGTGTCCAGTCAACCATGGGCGCTGGACTCATGTGGAGTCCCGCCTGCCAGTCAATGTCCTGAAGCTTCGGGCCTATCAGGCCTGCGTCTACCCCAAGTGGTTTCTGGGTCTGCAGGGACCGTTCGGTCAGGATCCAGTCCGACAACACCACGGCCCGTGGCGTATGTCTACCATCACAGGGGGCCACGCGGAGCTCGGCTGCGGTGGTGGAGGTTGCACACATCCTCCGGTGAGCCACAAGGTACGCTCCGGCTCTGTCGGCCGTGTACATTCCAGGGGTGCAGAGTTGTCAAGCAGACTACCAAGTCGCCAAACACGACCAGGGAGAATGGTCGTTGCAACCGGAAGTGTTTTCAGAGTTGTGCCAAAAATGGGGCACGCCAGGCGTGGACCTTCGGGCGTCCCGTCTCAATCGGAAGGTGTCATGTTTCGTGGCCAGGTCAAGAGACCCTTGGGCGGACGCGTCAGATGCGTTGGTGGCACCGTTGGGGTCACTATCGCCCTAAATCTACGCTTTCCCTCCTCTGAAGCTTCTACCTCACCTGTTGCGCAGAGTGGAAGGGAGGAGATGCCTACATCTCTTTGTGTGCGAGATGAAAGGGACACCCCCGCACATACGTGCTGTCCAGATGCTGCTGTTCCTACAGCGGGGGAGTGGGCCAAGCTCTCACCTTAAAGTGGGAGTTCCACCCATAATATATAACCTTACATCAGTAGTTTTAAAAAAATGTCATTAGTCCTTTACGAATTTTTTTTAATATTTTTTTTAAGATGGCCTTCAAAGTGTTGTTGCTAGGCAGAATAGTTAATCTTCCCCACTTCCTGCACCTAGGTGCTTAATGCTTCCTAACCTACACCGCACAGACTCCTGGGAATGCTAGTGGGTTGTAACTTTCCAGGAGTCTGTGCATTCCCCAGTCTCAAAGAATCATGTGACTTGGACAGCACAGGTGCTGAAACCCTGATCTGACACTGCTTGTGCAGCACTGAGCATGTGCGAGATTTGCAAGGCTGAATCCAGGAAGTCATACAGTCTGGCTTCATGATGCACACACTTAAGATGGCCCAGTCAATTTCTATTTTATAAAGTGTCTAAATGCTGTAAACAACCTAACAAAACGGACCTTAGTTTACAGAACTACTTTACTAGAATCCATTAAGATGTGTAATACAGGGGTATTTATATTTAAAAAGTGAAATTGTGGCCGGAACTCCGCTTATAAGTATGGTTATGGGTCAGATTTCGGCCCTTGGTTGTTTATTTTCAGTGTCCGTTGGCTACGCACTCCCTGGTGCGTACGTTTGTACGGGGGGGTCAGGCTTGTGACTTCCTGTGTGTCCTCCACTGCCTCCGTGGGACTTGAATTCGGTCCTCTCGGTGCTTCAAAAGGGCTCCGTTTGAGGACATTCGGGAGATTCCTCTTTCTCTCTAGTCCAGAGGGTGGTCTTTCTTAGTAGCCATTCCTTCGGTCAGAAGAGTTTTTGATCTGGCGGCCTTGTCTTGCAGGGCTCTTTTATAATGAGGACATTGTTTTCTATATCCCTTATGTTCTCAGCCGAAGAAACTCAAAGGAGTCCACGTTACTTTCCCTTGAATGTGGTCGAGCCCTAGGGCGTACTTGTCTCACTGTTCATGTCAGTAAATGGTCCTGAGAAAGGTCTGAGGGTCTCGTCGGCCTCCATTTTCAGGTGGATCAGACAGGTCGTGCTCCAAGCCTATGCCCAAATGGGGCGGGCGCCTCCCTTTCTAGTTACGGCGCATTTGACCAGGGCGGTTGGTGCCTCTTGGGTTTTCCGCCATCAGGCGTCTTTTTTACAGGTGTGTAAGACAGCGATCTGGTCCCACACCTTTTCAAGTTTTACAAGGTGGATGTGAGTGCATCTGCGGATGCCTCCTTTGGCCGCAAGGTTTTGCAGGCGGCTGTTTCAGGTTGAAGTTCCTCCGTTGAGGGACTCTGGTTTGTTTGGGGTGAAGCTTAACCACTTCGTTACTAAGCCTGTTTTTCAGATTCAGTGTTTACGAGACTAAAACAGTTTTTTTTGCTAGAATATTACTTAAAACCCCCAAACATTATATATTTTTTTTTTCTAACACCCTAGAGAATAAAATGGCAGTCATTGCAATACTTTTTGTCACACCGTATTTGCGC